>NW_015114810.1:64475-71026 GCF_001443285.1 Poecilia latipinna
GTGTGTGTGTGTGTGTGTGTGTGTGTGTGTGTGTGTGTGTGAAGATGCACCAGAGTGAAACTGGAGTTTCTTCCAGGATCACACAGAAGATGTTGGAGGGTTTCAGGCTGCAGGGATTTATGAGGCTCATCACATTATGTAAGAGGTTGAACTCAACCGAGGAAATCTGAGCCTCAATCAGGAGAACGAAGGGTTAAATACTGAAGGAAAGGAACAGAGAAAAATAATAAAAAAAGAGGCTAGAAAAGCTTTCTGTCATGTTTACAGGTTAAATGTATTTTCTAGTCACATAGTGAAGTTTTCTATCAGTCCGTTAACTATGTTACCTTCAGTTGTTATGAAAATGCTGCACATATCAAATATGACTTAAAATAAATTTTACTTTATCTGACACCTTTACATTAACCTCTGTCTCTTTAAGGGTTCGTTCCCACCAGCCCAGTTTAGTCCACTTTCATCCAACTCCAGTCCGTCTGTCTGGAAAGTCCGGTTCGTTTTGTGAGACGTGAACGAAGAATCAACTCTGATCTGGACCAAAACCAAACTCTGGTCCTCCAACCCGCAGTCTGGGTTCGGTTGAAGTGAACTCAAACGGTTTGAATGCATTTGTGACCAGAGACCGCTCCAAAAGCAGGAAGAGGACCACAGCGCAGGGCATTCTGGGTAAATCCAATCAAAACAAACATGTTAGCCTAGCGCTAGCATGAGAAATGTCTCATGTTTTTTACGCAAAGACTAAAGAGAAATCCTCCAACCGCTAAAATCTGATGCCTCTGTTTTAGTTCCATTTGGTGAAGGAGGAAGTTGCGCTCAGTTTCTTCTTCAAATGTTTTTTGTGTCATTTCCTTCAGTGGTTCTTGGTGCAGCGCCCCCACAGGCCAGGAGGGGAACAGGTTGGTTTGACTAAGAGAAAGAAAACCACAGCAGTTGGAGGTGGAGCAGATGATGGAACCGAGCCTACCGGACTATCAGATGGAAAACAGCCTAAATGAAATCTTTGCTCTAAACCCCATAAACCCAAACACCCTAAATGAGCGTCCTCCAAGCAGGTGGTTGATTAGAAATGGACCAGGACCCAAAAGAACAGCAGCATGGATTCAACCGGCTGACGTTAGCTCCTTCAGTTAAATACGAGAATGTTTCTGTAATCTTTACTTCCTGTTTTACTTTGAAACTCACTCAGCCTGTAATGTGAATCTGGTGTCTAAATATGTTACTGTAAATTATACAGTTTTTATTATAATTTTCCTCTGAAATGTGACGGATCATTTCTTCGTTCTACATGTTAAAACAAACTCCAAACTCTTTCAGTTCATGTTTGTTTCCTGTGTTATTGTTCCAGTTTTGCTGATCTGGTTTCCAGCCTGGATTAATGGATTAATTAATGTTCTGGTGTTTCCTGTTCATCTCTCTGGTGATTCATAGAAGAAAAGTTTAGATTCAGATTCCCATCGCATGATGCAAACGTGTGACCTATTTACAGTCACATTACGGCGTTGTAAGCTCTGTAGGCGTCTCATTATTTTGCTCTGATATGGATTCAGATTACATCTCATGCACGGCTGCAGGCCAGAACCCGGTCAGAACTGAAACACTGAAGACGAACAGGCAGAAACATTTCAGCTGACTCAGTCAAACAGGACTGAACTGGAAGCAGAGCAGCTTGAACTTTATAGATGCAGTGAAAGTGATTCAGAGTTGAAGTGGATTCATATAAATCAGTTCAGTTTCCTCTCTGCTCTTCCTCAGGCCGACGCTCCTCCTCCTCCTCCGTCCTGCAGCTGAGCTGATCCTTGTCACAGCTGGAGAAACGGGATTCACTGGAAAGAAACAAATCAGTCATCTTTACATCCATCTGCCTTACATCTCCACTGTGAAAAACACTGAATTTCTTCTGAGTTTCTTCAAAAACAGCAGAATTCACTGGCCTTGGATTTAAAGCTGCGCCACATGGGACCTCTTCAGATCATCTGTCTTTGTTTTCCTCTGGTTGGAAATGTAGCAGTCTACTGCGCTGTTATAAACCGTATTGATTTTTTTACTGCAGAAAGGATGAAATGAAAATAACAGAAACTCTATTCATATGAAGTTCTGATGACCACAATCAGTCCCAGTGATGCATTTCTTTATTCTGCTGTTATTGTCCAAACTTAAGCAATATTCACAGAACAGAATCAGATTTATTGGCCAACATTGTGCAGCTTTCAGCTTCACAGACTCACAGCATGAAGTAATGACCGCAATAAAAGATAAAGAAACTATGTACAAAAATATACATCTGCAGATGATACTTTTACTGTTTTTAATAAAGGAAATGTTGTTTTGTGACTCAGATGACTCCTCTGGCTGAAGGTTTTCCATCAGGACCTGTGGTGGACGGTTTCAGACTCTAAACAGTTTGTGTCCAGGATGTGTGGGGTCTGCAGAGACGCTCATGAAGCTAGTGACGTTTTCTTTTCTGAACAGTGCTGATGTGACCCACAGGAAACAGTTCAGGATGATGAGAGGAGCAGAGTTTCTCCAGAAGTCCATCATCACCTCCAGAGTCAGAGCAGCTTCCAATTATTCAGAATAAATCTGATTGGTCGCCTGTCAGCTGGAGCTAATCCAGGTTTCTGGATCCTAATCTGTGCTGACTGTGGCCAGGTGATGTCATCACTGGGCCATTGCTGACATGTTTGAGAAGCTGTGAGTTGATTTATGTCAGTGATATAAAAGAAGGAAGGATTAGGCTGCCTGGATAAATCTGGTCTTAATCCAATCAGACGTTGACAGATTTTTAATCAAAGTGTCCCTGTTAAAGCCCTCGTTAGTTCCTGATGCTGCTCAGATTTTTTCAGATTTCTTTCAGGAACAAACCTTCGTACTTTAGCCGTCCGTTCCCGTCGTCTGTCAGGTTTTTATGACCTTGTTTCTGAGAGCAGAGCCACAGAGGGGCAGTGTCCTGCTTTAATTAGGTTCATTTAACCTTGTCATCAGTTTGGACCAAAGTCTTTAAAGCTGAGGTTTTCCTGAGGAAGAAGTTTTCTCTGAAAGCTGTTCATCAGCGGCTGAGAGATGGATGAGGCCATAAAATAAAAACCAACGGCTTCTCCAGATACTCAGTGACCTTTTCTCTTCACGGCTCTGGTAATTGGACAGAACCGCTTGGTCTGCTGCCAGACCCAGAAACAGGGGGACTGTTCTCTCAAGCCACTTTCACTTCGTGTTTGTGGGATGAAGTTTGCTCATTTATGCTTTTCTTTCTGGAGGTCGCCTGTTAGAGGCATCACCTCCCAACCTCCAGCTCCTGTTTTCAGTTTCTTTGTCTGATTCGTGCAACGCCGCATTATGCTGCTGAGTTTCTCTCAGCTCTGTTGGGTAAATCTGTGTTTTACGATGCACTACAGAAACTTCATGATTGGACAAAAACCATTTGAGGTTATTTCTTGAAGTGTGATCTAAAACTTCCTGCCTCATCAGGTTATGGATGTGAAGTAAAAGTGTCTAGAGAATCAGTTTCTTCCACCAAACTGCTGCCAAAGGTCATCAGGGTCATGAAGGTAGATCTGCACAAAGCTGATGAGCTGGAAGGCCGTCAGCAGAAAGGTGCACAATTAATTAACTTAATGATCTAGGAAGACTGCAGCACATGGCATTTATTAAGATGATTGCTGTCTTGTTGCCAGTTGGTCCTCAACCTGTGGTAAATCTAAACCCTCGGTCCTTTTCTCTGCGTTTCCTCCAGTCATCCCTACATTTCTGGAGAACACCGTTGACTCGTCTGATGAGGCCTCAGCCTGACTCTGAGGCCTCATCAGGAACACAGGCTGGTGAAAATAAACCCTTGTTCTTCGCTTTGCTTCATCCAGAGGTCTGAAGAACTGACTGTTTGCTGGAGGCCTGGATTCTGTTGAAGTTTGAAATGATTGGATCTGATTTTACCCGACATTTTGCCAGCAATAAAATGTCCTAAACGTTCCTCTTGCTCTGTCTTTTGAAGAATGACCAACATGAACTGAACAACTTTGTTCACTTTCTCTGCTGCCGTCATCAAACTACAAAACAGCAGAAAACTTCAACACCTGGTTCCAAACTCCTTCTGGATCACTTTTACATGCTTCAGAAATCTTCTGGTCCTATTATCCTGACAACATAAAGTGGTGGATTAAAGTGTCTTTGGTTTCAGCTACACTTTGAGTGTCTTTTGGTCTTTAGATGCAGCCGAAGCTTCCTGTCAGGGTTTCTGAAATCCCTACAGCAGAAGTTTTAATTAGAAATGGCGGAGCTGCAGTTTCTGCCAGATGTGCACATCTGTTCACTTTGGCATTTCTATTGAATGTTGGAATTAAAACTGACATTTACATGTCATTTAAGAAATGTTAGTGATTACTCTTCTGCGTAATTAAGCAAAGTATTAGTCGACTGATGTGTTGATCTCTGAAGGAGAACTGGGCTGTAATGAGGCTCAGAGTCAGACTAGCTGAACTGGATAACAGCTGCAGGCGTCGTTTCAGCTATTAAAGCAAACCCTCTTCAGCTTTTCAAGCTCTAATTTTAAGTTAAGCAGTCTAAGCCACATTTGACTCACAGTTACAAACATACTAATTATTTTTTTTTACCCTGAGAAGTGCTGCTGTCCAAACGCAGCATCATGACAGGAGTATTAATTACCAATCTTTCCTCGCTGCTGCTTTTCTTTTTGCCAGGAATCACTCTGCTCTGCTAGCACAGTATTAACAGGAATCACATTGTTACGCATCATATGGATGTTTTAAAGTTTTGGTGACCCTCAGTACCCAGACGGAGTCACTGGATGTTCAGTTACTGGCCTTCATGGCTGAGCAAAACTTTCATCTACACTTTTCAGTTCAGTTCATGCATTTATTTTATATGGCATAAATTTATAAATTGAGGCTTTGCAGACGTCTGCAGGGAGAGACGTGACTCAGGCAGACATCATTGTCTCTGCTTACATCTTACAAATTAATCACCAACAACATGAGCATCTGATCTGTCAGATCTGCTTTTCCTGAGTTGGTTTATGATGATGACATGTGAAATCAGTTACAAATACCTCAGTTTGTCTTCACCTGAAACTACAACCTGAGCGTCCATCGCTGCAGAAATCATAAAATATTTAACAGGATTTTCAAATCATTACTGGGTTTCATTTTATTTTAACCCCCCTGGAGAGCATCGGTCTTCAACCTGCGGCTCCGGAGCCAGAAGTGGCTCTTTGGACCTTCCACAGTGGCTCTTCATAACTTTAAAACATCTGAGGGTTTTAACAGTTTATTGCTACAATATTTGCATTAAATTTCCACACTAAGAGTAATACACTTTTAGATCTGCATAATTAAATCTACATTTTTATTTTTAGGTCTGACAAAAAAAGATCCATCCTCTTTTGGCAAAATTTTGTTTATTTTAAACTGTACAAGAAAAAAAAGGGGAATAATTACAAATGACTAAATTTTACCTTTAGTAGATATACATCTTAAATTATATGTTGTCATTTTTAAGAAAGCTGTGTGACATTTGCAGCTTTAAATGAGTTTTATTCTGAAAAATGTCTCCCCGTACCCATGACCTTTGACATCTGACGAGGTCGCCTGATAGCCATGGCACCGGGTCTACGTCTCACTCTTTGTTTTTCTGCATATTGTAGGAAATTACAAAGGCGGTTATTAAATTAAATCTGAGTCTAACGAGGCATAAACAGATTCTGTCCGATTATAATCCGCCTGGCTCCAGTTTGGTTCAAACTGCCCTCTGTGAGCCGCCGAGTCGCCATGGACACATTCATTACTCCGAATCTGCATGATTATTCATCTGCGTGTCCAGAACAGCTTGTTTCTTCTTCTGAGGTTTGCTGGAATGCCAGATGGTCAGTCCGCCGCCTGTCTGATCCCAGATCTGCTGTTTTTTTTGCAGCTCAGTTCAGCAGCTGACGGCTTCAGTTGTTTTTTTTTTTTTCCTGACCGGTAAAAGATCAGCTGGTCTCTGCTGAGTTCACACTGAGGTTGTTTCAGCCGATAAACGGCTGCTAACGCGCCTGCAGGTTTTCACCAAAACATTTTGGGTTTTTACAAGAAGTGAGGAGGAAGTGAAGTCACCCAGAGGGAAAAACCTGCTCAAGGTGAAACACATGGTGGTGCTTTAACAGGAATCCATGTAAATGTTTAAGCAGACAACAAAGCCGCAGCTGTTAGACTTTCTGCTGCTGCACATTAGCTGAACGGGGCAGACACTAATTGGTCCATGCTGTCGTGTTAATTGGCACCTGGATAATTGGATTTAATCACTCTGCATCTGTAAAATTACTGTTTTGCATGTATCCCATCACAAGACGTCGTCTGAGGAATCAGCTCATTGTTTGTGGTTTTCTGTGGTAATTATGTTCAGAAGTCAATATTCTGACTTCTGAATAGTCAGTTTTTTTAGTGAAAACCAAAAGTTTTCACTAAAAGTTTTAACTTTTAGTGACAAAAGTTTTCATGAACATAAATTTTTAATGAACGATATAAAAACAGGCTGAAAATCAGTGGTGGGAAGTAACGAAGTACAAG
>NW_015114810.1:75972-86418 GCF_001443285.1 Poecilia latipinna
AATGTCCAATGGATTTTCACATAGATAAAAAAATAAACATTCTTTAATAATTTTGTCTCTTTAAGCTGTCGATCTTCAACAACCTGATGGTTCCTGTGATTTCTGTTACATATTTATGTTTCACAAATATTTAATTTCCCTTTATAAATTTTAAAGTATGTCTAAATTTGAAGTGAACGATCTTCACTCTGTTACTGTTCTCTGGGTTCTACCCGGCAACCCAAAACTGGAGGGAATCACCATAGCAACCAGTGACTCAGCACTTTTCCAGCCTCTGGTTGTCACTAAAAGGATTCTTCTGTTTGTTCTCTATTAAGTTTTAATATTTTGTTGGCTTTGTTTTTTTCCGGCAGATTGAAGAAACCTTCTCAGCTTTCTTTGTGCTGGAACTCAGACAGATTCTATTTCTGTCTGCTTTTAACGGTCATAAACTGACCAATGATACATGAATTATTGAAAGTTGTAGAAAAACAGGAAATAGATGCTTTGGAAAAAAGTAGCAAAAGGAAAGAGAGAGAGAGAGAGAGTTCATATCAGATGATCTGTTTACTGAGGGTTTTAGTGAATCTAATCTCACGGTTTCTCAAGCATATCTGAGTGACTTTTATTGAGTAAATCTGTCTCCTAAACTCAAATGTAATGCTTGTTTGGCTCCAAACTGCTGAAATATACCTTCCACGTAAACAATGTTTAAAAGGTTGTTGTGATAAGATGTTTAATGTGTTTCCTTGGTGATTTGCAGAGCCTGGATGTGAGCCATGGTTAATATTTCAGACTCATGTGTTTGCATGTTTGTGTCCTCAGCATGGGAAGGTTCTGCAGGCGGTTCTGATCCAGACAGGCAGAGTGTGAAGCTGAGCCTCTCCAGGAGAAGCTTTAAGACACATGTGTCAAACTCAAGGCCCGTGGGCCACATGTGGCCCGCCATGTCATTTTATGTGCCCCCTCTCCCCCCAGCATTTTATAGGCCAATGATTGACTTAAAATAAGTTTTGAGCACAAATTGACTACCATCTACATTTCAACCAAAGGTTTGTAATGCGCTTCCTAACCAGACGCTCCAAAGCGTCCGGTCCATAACTCTTCATCACGCATTTAGTTCAGAGACCATGAGATGATATTCAGAAAGGATTTTTTAATTATTTGATTTCAGTTGCCTCTGAGACTAAATCTTTGCGTAAAGTCTATATTGTCTGCCCATCTGACTTGTTTTTATTATTTGTTTGCTTACCTTTAATCACTGATTTAAATATTGTAATTTTTAAACTGAGCAGTAATTTTACATCCATGGAAACTCAAATGTAATATTTAAAACTTCAATACATAAAATCAGTTATTTAACAATATGAGGTGGTGTTTAATTTATTTTTAACATTGTATTTTCATACATTTATGCTAGGGGTGCCCAAATAGTTTTCCAGAGCTACCATCTGCAGCTTTACATGCATTCCTTCTCTAACACACCTGGACCATTGACTCATTATAAGCCTCTACAGAACTGAATCAACCTTTTGTCTGGGGTGTTTTAGCAGGGATGCACTCCTGATTTGTACCGTCAATATGGCCTGTTGAGGGGGGCCAATATGCTGAAGTGGCCCTCGGTGAAACTGAGTTTGACACCCCTGCTTCAAGACATTTACTGCTACTTCAGAGGCTAACACGCTAACAGAATCAGGTCTACACGCTAACAGGTCAGACTGATGTAGCCGATCAGTCGGCTGATTTAGCTGCCACTAATCTGGGTTTAACTCGTCAGACTGAAATCAGATTTCATCGGTAACTCTTGAATTGTTGCAGCGAACAGGATGAGTGTTGGAGCTGATAAAGCAGGAATGAGAAGGATAAGCACCAAAACCGGCTCAGTTCTGATTAAACTGATCCCTGCCACATGCTTTTCACTCATTTGCTTTATTTTTAGCTTCTTGGCAAAGTTGCTGCTCAGAGATGATGAAGTTAGCAGGAATAAATAAATATGTGAAGCTTTAATGGAAACAGCGTGGGACTGAAAGCCAAAGCGATCGATACGTGTCTAAGGTTCAGTGACTGATGATGAGAGGAAAAATGCTGAAGATTGTTGAGTTTAAATGACTTTTCTGCTTTTGGCTGAGTCAAACTCACGTTTCATTAGAGACTCCTCAGTGAAAGTTTGTTTTATGATCCGTTGTACGGAGCTGGCCGTCAGTCTGATGCTCTGGAGCTTTTTACTTTGCTTTTGGCAGAGTTAGCCAGGAGGTTCTGGTTCCAGTCGGGTTCCTCCTGTAGCTGTGACCCAGAGTTAGGGTCAATCCATCGTTTGACGTTTTGGTCCAAAAGAAAAAGCTAAAGAAGAGAAAGTGAACCAGAATCTGTTCTTCTTCTGCTACTTCACTGGGATTTCACTCCGACTCGTCTTCAACATCTGTTCATGTTGTGAAGCTGAAACCAACTTCTGATTGGCTGAAGACGACGTTGGAGGGGCCTAGTCAAAGTAAATGCTGTGGCATGACTTAAAATGGACTCAAACACGTGATTGCAGTCGTTGCTGCTAAAGGCAACACAACCGAGGCAATCATTTTTTATATACAAGTTTGGATTTTTTTCTTTCATAACATCTTGATTTATAAACTGCATTTTATGTTTACTGATGTTTTCTAATAATAAAACAGGTTTGAATTTCTGAAACACTGAAGGGTGAAAAATGAGCAAAGAAAGAGGAAATCAGGGACAGTGTGAATCTGAGGTTCACAGATAGTTTTCTGTTTTTAGCAATCAGAAAGTTTTCATGTGATCAGATAAAGGATGAAAAGTTCCTGATGTCTCATTCGTCCAGCTCTCATGTTCAGCCATCTTTCTGTTGAGGAGGGTAAAAGTCATGGATTAAAAGTTTGTGTTTGTTCTGGTGAACTGGAGGATGATCCTGTGATGCTCATTATCCCAGAGCGACAGTGAACCCAGCTGGAACCGTGTAATTACGAAGCTCCGCCGTGTGATTCTCTGCAGATCCCCTCGTCTCTGCTCACCGCTGCCGGAGCGTCGGAGCAGAAAGGCTCAGAGAGCAGCCTGCCGCCCGCAGATAAAAACGACCCAGACGTTCCTCCATCACCGTCACATCCAGCTGGACCTGATGGTGACCCGCTCTGGCCCGGTTTCTGCTCCAGGGAGCTGCAGCATCAAGCAGGGACTGTAAAAGTCCAGGTTTTATCACTTCCTTTATGAAATCACGAGTTTAGAGAAAACATCACAGTGCTGAAGATCCAAACTCCTCCTCGTCCTTCCAGGCTGCTGCACAGCAGGACGCTCCGATTGGTTCAACATTTATTCTCCTCAGCAGGAAAACATTTCAGGTCGGATCATTTGTTGCCTTGTTGAGTTTCTTAGGAGCTTTAAGGAAGTTTTCACACCTGATAGTCCGGTAGACTCGGTTCGATTTGAGATCAAAACTCCATCATCTGCTCCAGCTCCAGCTGCTGTGGTTCTGAGTCAAACCAACCTGTTCCCCTCCTGGCCTGTGGGGGGCGCTGCACCAACAACCACAGAAGGAAATGACACAAAAACCTCTGAAGACACTGACAGCAACTTCCTTCACCAGATGGAAACTAAAATGGAGGCGTCAGATTTCAGTCATTTCTCCTGCCAGCGCTAGGCTAACATGTTTGTTTTGGTTGTTCTACCCAGAATCCCCTGCACTGGAGTCCACTTCCTGCTTTTGGAGCGGTCTCCAATCCGCTTGGCGTTCACATATGCATTCAAACCGAACCAGAGCTCACTTCAACCGAACTCAGACTGAGGTCTGGAGGACCAGAGGTCAGAGGTCGATTAGCGTTCACACCTCACCAACCGGACCAGCAGATTACTTCACTTAAAAAAACATGTTGCCATTTCATAATTGACTCATCAGTGGAACTAGAACAAGCAGGAAGTTGATTCTTTCTAAATTTTTCTCTTATTAACACTTTCTGTGGAGGTTTGACCAACTAAACCTTTTAGTTGGTCAAAAAAGGTTTAGTCCTTCCTGCAGAAGGAGAATCTGCAGGAATGTTCCGGCAGATTCACACACACATTACTACTCAGAGAACAGCAGCACGTCTAAACTACCTTTACAATATTATATCTGCAACAAACTTCAAACTTCAAACTTTCCGGAGTCGACGGAAAGTTTTTGACCTTTGAACCTGTGAGTGTTGTTACAGATGATCTGTTCATCACAAGTGTTGAAAGGTCAAACTTTGAGAGAGAAGCCCACTGGGAACATCCAGAGAGGAAAAGATTGTGATTCATTCTGAGTCTGAGTCCCGGCAGAGCGTCTGATGGAGACAAGAGGAGGATGTGAGGAAGAGGAGGATCCATGTTGACTCCGGTTTATTGAGTTCACGCCTGGTGTTGTTGGGTGAGCCGGAGCTGAAGGATGAGCAGAACTGCAGCTCATATCGATTTATTCAGGATTTATTTCTGAATCATAAGCTGCTCCAGCAGGAAGGACAAAATATGGAGACAATTTTTCGGCTGTAGGTTCTGGTTTGAACTCAGCATGAGGATGAACGTCTTAAAGCAGAGAGAAATCCCTCTACGGAAGGCTAAAAGGGTCAAATTTAACGGCCATGCAATAACTTGGTGAAACCGTGCCTTTGTTAAAATTACTCACATTAAATCATAAGATCTTTGAACTGAGAGCAGCTTAAGCACAACATAAAATCCAGATGTTTTTTCTCTCTCCTGATTTTAGCTCCTTATTTGTAATGAACATATAAAATAATCCTACATCAGTTCTTCTCTTGCTTCTTGTTTATTTTCTCTGTTTTCTCAAACCTCCAGTCAGACGGCTGCTGCTAGTGAGCCTGGTTCTGGTTCTGCTGGAGGTTTCTTCCTGTAAAAAAGGAGATTTTCCTGTCCACTGTCGCCACATGCATATGACAGAATGTAAGTGACTGTTTTCTGTCGATCCGTCCAGGAGGAATAAATGCTGCAACCTGCTGGATGGGAATTTTTTAAATAATTTGAATAATAAACCGAGTTTAATGTTTAATATCTAGGATTATTGGAATGTTTGTGTAAATGAACTGAAATTATTTTTTTTTGTAAAGTGCCTGAAGATGAAATTTGTTGTGAAACAGCACCAGTGGAATAAACTGAATTAAAACTGAAGCTTTTGAAATGGCAAAATATTCAGAAATATGTTTGAGCAGATTGTGTCTCTATCTGGGTTTCCATCATAAATGTGATCAAATCTTTGTCTGTATGCTAATGTCAAAAACAAAACAATTTTGAACTTGTGTTGTTTCCATTAAATAAGAAATGCAATTAAAATCACATGTGAATAAGTTTGTTCACAAAATAAGTCATTAAAAGTCAATGGATGTAAACACATGACATACATTCATAACTGAGCTCATCATCTATCAGCCAATCAGAGACGTCGGCGTCTTATTCAGGAGTTGGAGCAGCAAGCCCCGCCTACGTTTACGGCATTCTGGGGAAACTGAACATGGATTCAACTCGTTGGAATGACATAAAACTCTGTATGAGCTGAGAGGCTGTGATGCTCTGGTGGAGGAAGAAAAATACAAAAACAAACCATCATCCTCCTTCCACTTCCTGTTGTCTTCTTCGTCATTTCCTCCAGTAGTAACAGCTGGCTGTTAATCACGACTTGTGTGATGTGAAAATTTTCAAAATACATCATAAGGCTGAAAGATTCATCTAAAAAAAATCATCCTATTGCAAAAACCTTTCATTGACAAACATGTTTTTCGAAATAGGTGATTTAAGAATTAAGAAAATATATTTTTGTGCTTTCAGTTTGCTCAGTTCGATGGTTCATGGAAACAGCTACTGACCCTCTCCAGCCACTTCAAACAGCCAAAGAAATCAGCAGCAGCAGCTCTTGTGAATGACCTTTGACCTGCAGCCTCTCCAGCAGCTGAAGAGACGGTGAGCTGGAGCAGGAAGTCCCACGCAGGCAGAACCTCAGTGACTGGATCAGAACCAGCAGCAGGAATTCATTCAGCACTTTGAAACTTTTCATTAAGTAAATCTGACCTCAGTGAAGCCGAGAAACACAGCAGCGCCTCGCTCGCCCTGGTTAACCCGCCGAGACAGAGAGAGAGAGACAGAGACCTTCGCTCTGCTCAGAACTCGCCGGGTTCTAAAAATCGGATCTGCAAATATAATTTGTTCTCAATATTGAGGAATTATTGACTTCAAGCATTTTCATATTTCTCTGTCCTTCATAATGATCTCGTTCTTCAAACACAAAATGTGAAACGCAGCAGTGACGTCTGTCTGCCGGCTGAGTTTGCCCCCTGCTCTGTGCTAATGCAACTTTGCATCATAAATCAGTTTTTAAGAGCAGCTCCTGAAATAGTTTCCTTATCACAAAGGAAACCTAAGCAGCTTCAGAGGCCGGCTTCCAACAAGCAACCAGGCAAAATGATTAATTACTGCTAACTTGATTTATTAAAAGATAGAAAGTGTAAACCGAGCAGAATAAAAGCCAAATCGATCAGTTCAGGACCTGTTCCATTTGTAAATGCGTTTAGAATGGCTCTGGAATATCTAATGCTCTGATTTGTGATGCTGTTTTGAAAATGTAGTAAAGTAAAAACTGTTGCAGCAGCGCATCAGATTAGGTTCATGGAGCGTGAGCAGCGTTGTTCATTGATTTGTAGAGCTAAAGTATTCACCACCTCAGCAGAGGATCAGATTCACTCTGAACTCCTTCAGGTGGAGCTGAGGAGCCTCACATCCACAACCAAGAACATATCGTCTTCTCTCAGATGATTAATGCGTTAGCGCTGGAGCTGACAGCAGCTCATCAGGAGACGTTTCAGGATGAAACGTGATGAACCAGGTAAGATTCTGGTGGCAGAAAACCGTTTAAGAGTCAACAAAGACGAATAAAAATGATTCAAACCAAGTGGAAGAGATTTCCTAACATCTTTATGTTCTGAATTTTCCTTCTAAATAATCATTTATTTTCTGTCTTTTATTCCTTCTCTAGTTTTAGTTGAATGGAGGTGGAAGGTTAAATGAATGAGAAAAAATATCAAAAACAATGTTGGGTGTAAAGTTAAACAAATAAATGGAACATGAATCTGTTGTACCTTCTCATTACTCTCCCCCTCTGCAGTAAAAACTGTTTCTATTTATTTTTCTCCTTACAGTAATAACTCTGCAGACCTATCAGATTTAGTTCACTCTTTTTCCCCTGATAAAAGTAATCTCTGTGAGGAAAAAAGTTTCTTCAGTTTCTGAGATGATCAATCACCAGAAAAAATAAAAAGTGTTCACCTTTTATTATTTCTGGACTGCAGGAGGAAAAGCTTTGCACTGAGACTGAGCAGCTTAAAAAACATGAACTTTCTGCAGACTGTAAAATACTAAATAGGGAGTTTATAACTGAACTAGGATGAGCTCTTTAGCTGCTGTAGGTTGTCGTTACATTTATTCAGGGATGATACATTTCTCAGGAGGACAGAGAAAACTTTCCAGAGTTTGGGTTGCAGATCCTGAGGAATGGAGCGCTGAGGTTCTACAACGGGATGGAAAGGAAAAGGAGTGAAGATTGTTTTCTAGGGATTTAACAGAAATCCATTAAAACTGATTATTGGAACAATAATAAGTTATTGCTATATCCTGGTTTGGTGCCTGTAAGACTTTAAGGTGGGATCTCATTGCAGCTTTGGTGAATTGTTGGTTTATAAATGAAATGGGAAACCATCACTGTATGAGGTGAAGACTAGAGGTCTGAGTGCACAGCCCTGAGGAACTCCTGGATTAATTAGAACTGTAAGAAACTCGTCTGCTTTAAAGGGAGCTCAACATTTAATAACATGATGAAAATTTAAATAGCATTTAATCCAATACTTTGAAACATTTTTTATAAATTTTAATGTGTGTAAAATGAAATTCAAACTGGAAGGAAACAAAAAGAAACTTCAAAGTGAAACATTCATATAAAATACTGAGCACTGCAGCACACATATTTTGTGCTTCTATTCGTTGTATCTAGTTAAGATTGTGCTCATTTTTCAGGACTCTTTGCCCCACAGCTGTTCCTCCATCTTTTATTTTTGCTTCCTTTCCTAACTGAGAGTTATTACTGTGAACTCACAGAGCATCAAAGAGGAGAAAACCTTTTTCTAAGGTGCATGAAGTGTAATTTAACTTTGATTTAGCTGCAGCAGCTCATACATTCACAGCCATTTGTGAAACGCCGATGCCTGGGATTTACCGTCTGAACTGGAAATAGACTGAACAGTAAACTGGAGATATGGGAGTGCTTCATATCTTTTCATTAGATCCAGCAGCGCGGCCAGGAATAAGGCAGTGAAATGTTCATGAGGACGCTGGTCAACAAATTGCCAAAGTGTTTAAAATTCTCATTTTTAAATGCTGAAGCAACGTCTGGATAAGATAAAAAAAATAAAATGTTTGCTGGTAGTTTGGCTCCATCTCACCTTCTCATCCCGTTGGCATGGACTTTAGCCACAAAGAGTCTCTTCTTCTGATTTATACTGTTTTTAGTCTTAATTTTCTGAACTTGGTAGAGATTTTCCTGCTGTTGTTGAACATCAACACTGTTTAGATTTGAAACAAAGGTTTTAAATGTGAGTGTAGAAAAGTTCCAAGGAAAATATTATTAAAACTTCTCCAGCTCAGAGTGAGAAAAAAACCTTCCAAACTACATTTAAATCAACTGTTAACTTGGTCATTACATTTAATCCATTTTCTAATTAATATAAAAGGTAAACTGAATGTGAAGATTCAAAGACAGCTGTGAGTAAATATTAAAAGATACATAGTAAATGTTTGTGTAATAATTTAGACCTGAAGACGAAGTTATACAGTCAGAGGAGATGTTGAGGATTTGATGAGAAAATGTTTCATTCAGTCATTAGAGTTTTGACTGGCTGGAGAACATCCATTGTCTCCACATTAAAATAAAACGACCATAAAAATTAGAAACTATTTATTTCTTCATGTCTATCAAGAAACAGAGTGATTAAATAATCATCAATCCTTTAATCCTCATTAAAATATGAATTCAGCATGAGGGCTGAGGAGGCTCATTGGGACAACTTTGTTTGGCTCATACTCTGCAGCTGGAACCACAAATTTACATACACCAACTCTTTATCACTGCCAGTCAATAAATACAGAGTCCTCCACCATTTCCTGTCGTCTTCTTTGTGGTTTCCTCCAGTAGTAACATCCTGTTGTTGATCATGTGACGTGCTGTGAAAAAAGTGCAGTGGAGAAATACACAGCTGAAAAACCACCTCACCAAAACTTTTAATGTAAAATGTGTTTTTTGACAAAATTGGTGTTTAATTTATGCAAAATGTACATTTGTAATTCCAATTTGCTGCATTTTTGGTGAATAGAACCACAAAAGTATTTCTGCTGCATCAGTGAACATTTAATTTCTCTCTCTGACCCTGCCAGCCTCTACCTGTTATCATCAGTTTAGCTTCACAGCCTCTTTTTAAAGTGTGGAGTTCCTGGAATGAGTCCGAGTCCAGCAGAGCGGACACTGGTTGTCATCATGCTACCTGATAAACAGACGTGTTCATATGTTCTGGACGGAGGATCTGGAACATTTCTGAGTGATTCTGCCCATACAGATGAGAGCAGCGGATGTGAATCTCATCCTCAGAGCTGCGGAATAATAAAAACATTCAATCTGATTATGTTTGGCTGTCCGAGACGCAGAGAGCGGCTCAGACAGCCACTCACAGTAATTAGCTTTCAAACAAGCATCCTTTACTGTCAGAGATTCAGGAGGAAATCAGCAGTTTTTTAGGAAGTAAATAGATTGGATATATGGGGGGCGGGTACATAGAGACATTTAAGATGCTAAGCTCAGTTTTTATTCCTGTTCATAAAGGAAAGGTACAGCCAGCCCTCATGATATTCTCATCTGATGAGACCGACAGAAATTCAGCAGAGGTTCAGCTTTTACTTTTATAGTTTAGATTTTAGCAAACGTATCACTTTTGGTTTTATTATAGCTCCATCTCCAGGGTTATGAAACATTTCAGGTTATAGTTTTAGTTTCAGACAGAATATTTCCCACAAGTCTTGAGGATCATCAGGATGTTTTTTAATAAATCTCAGGCGGGTCTTTAAACCTTCAGGCTTTACACAAGTCTAACTGAGTACATTTTTATGCGCTCATTTATAGGTTATTTATTGAGTAATATTTTGCATGTGATTGCTTGTTATTTATTTGTTTATATCTAGTCATTTTGAACTATCACTCTTAGGTATATATACATTGCAAACTTTGTATTTATTATCTAAGATGGGTTAGGGTGTTGTTTTGGGTCAGCAGCAGTTCTGACCATGGAGGCCATATTCTGTCTTTTCTTACTGTTGAATCGTGACCTTTGACCTGACCTGGGGTTTGGCACTGGCAGTAGAATTGCTTTTTAAAACAATATGGTTTGTCATGGGGTGACCCATTTC
>NW_015114810.1:91281-97583 GCF_001443285.1 Poecilia latipinna
CTTTTACTTGAGTACATTTTTGACTGTGTATTTGTACTTTTACTTAAGTACATTTTTTGAGTACTTTCTCCACCACTGCCCATTTCTTTAGATGAGTGTTTTCAAAATGAAGACAACCAGCTAACAGAACAATGATGCTGAGTTTGTGTGGTTCTTTATTGTGAACCATTCTGGCAGTGCAGTGTTAATGTTAATGCACTGCCTTCTGATTTTACTTTAAAATCAGAAGTTCACTTCGTGGCACTTGGTTACCAGAAAACACACTCATCTCTTAGCAACAGCTTAACAACAAATGTTATTGTTCAAAAAACATAAGATTTCTTCTGCTCTTCTGAAATTATAGCATTTTTTATTATAGCACTTAACAAGAATTATGCAGTTGGTGAACTTGGCAGAAAAGTGAAAATGTATATACTTTGCCATTGATGTCAAGGCTGATACTGATGCACTGCCTTGGTCTGCAGTGCATGGGACGCATACTGACAGCAGAGAAACAGGTGCTCCAAAAAATGCATAAAGATCCAACTAAACAATTTAATTACATCATAGTTGTATTAATAGACCTAATAACTGCTAATTATTCTAAGGATTTTGATTGATTGTAGTGACTTAACTCCAGTTATTAATGGTTTCTCTTGAAGCTTCCAGTATAAAACCTGCAGCAGACTGTCCATCTCCATGGTTTAAGCTTGTTAGCGTTAGCATTAACTGATGATTTGTTATATGGATTAATTTTGATGATTTTTTTCATTTGTTTCCTTGAGTTTCTGTTTTTGTGCATTTTCTGCACAATCCATTTCACTTGCAGGGCAGAAAAATTAAACGTTTCTGTCCTGATGGATGGAAACAGTGGAGAACATTTAGCTCTGGAAAGCTAATTTACTTTTTTCTGTATGAGAATAAATATATTCTGATTTAGAAAGGAAAAGTTTTCTTTCCGTCTTAAATCTGTGTTTTGTTTGGTTTCTCACCACACCGTTCTAGAACAGCGTTAGGGCGGATTACATTTTTACTAAAACACTCAGAAATTTTTAGTTTAATCTCAGAAATAATCTAGAAAAAAACAAGGAAATGTCTGAGTCTTAAAGTATATATCTGCAAGAAAAATCTCAATTTCTGGTCTTTGGTAGAAAAATTTCATCTTTTTATTTATTTTTTTTTTGTGCAAATTTTCAACTTCTGGAGTTCAGAAATTTCCCAGTTCTTTTCTCTAGTAAATTTGTTTTCTGGCAGAAATTAACTCTTTTTCCCCCTGTATCTACCACAGTTTCCAGTTTCACTGAATGGCAGCCATGTTGCTCTGTGAAAGGAAACACGTGAAATCTGATTCTGTGTTGCTGCTGTGACCAGAGAACCTGAAGCAGGTCGACATCCAGACTTCAGATGAGCTGCTGTATTTTCCTCTGAGCTGGAATGGCTGCAGCTCGCGGTTCTGGCCGGTGAAGGTCCCTAACAAGCAAACTGATTCTGCCACCAATCATTTTTAGTGGAGGCTGGCCGGGAACGACCCGCGCCGTTAATAAGAACTCAGTCGGATCTCCCGGCGCTGGTGCCGGACGGATTGGAAAACGTCCCGATAATGGATCCAGAGAGCAGCCTTTTGCTTTCCAAGGGCGCAGAGGAGTGTGTGTGATTTACACAGAGGCAGCAGAGATAAGGATGAACACACACAGGAGCTCCCAGGCTGCGCTTTATTGGGATTAGAGCAGATGAAGCTGCAGAGAAATATTAAAACAGATTAGCTTCAGTTGCTTCTGCAGGAAAAGAGAAGGAAACCTCAGTGGGATGAATACGTCAAATGAACAGCAGACAGAAATCAGAGGCCACAGGAGGGATGGGTAGCAAAGATGGAGAACGTAGAAATATTTCTGTGAATGAGATGATTTGGTCACATTAGTTATAGGAGAAATCAGAGGAAGAGATGGAGAGATTCACGTTCAGATTAAAATCATTAATGATGTTAAGGAACGCAGAAATATTTATCCAAATACAGTCATAAAAATATCAACTCTAAAGGTAAGAATTTGCTGTCAGTAAACTCTAAAAATGTGGGATTTTATCAGGGAAAACTTAAAATATTCAATAAAAACATAAAATTATGTTCTTATGTTGCCATCAGAAACATTTTTACTGCATCCAACAACAAATCTGATTGGACGACAGCAGCTGAGAGCCAAGCAAGAAAAGTAGAAAAGGAAAACTTTAGGGGAAAAGTGGTTAAAAATGATAGACATTAAAAACACAAGATTGTAAAAGCAGAAGTTAAAGCATAATTCAGGTATTTTTCAGCTTTTAAGATGTTGTGAAATTATGCATTGTTACCATGGTTACCAACTGTAATAAATGTCCAAAAGTTGCAATAATAAAGAAAAGAGCAAAACTCCTTCCGGAACCAGAGGTGAATAATTATCCAAACATTCAAAGCTCAACCAGAAAAAGCAGAAGGAATCAGAGCTAACGCAGCAGAGCTGCTCCAACAAGCTGCACTAAGCTGGGAACCGCTTTTAACGCTTAAACAGATCAAACAGGAAGTTGGAGTCGCTGCTTCCTGGCGGTTTCTTCTCCACCTAAACTCTCAGTATGATGGAGGAAGCAGAACTTCCTGAGTTCGTCTCTCTGCACTCCGGCAGCCGAAAACATGCAGCAAACACGAAACAAGCAGCAGACACAAGAAAAACCCCAAATACAACAGAAATGTGATGCAAACAAAACAATGCTGCAATAACAGAAAGCAGAAGCAAACAGCTTCAATCAAAATAAATGTAAACAACAAAAGGCTGCAACCACAAATAAAATGCTGCTAATAGCAAAAACAAACTCATTCTGTAAAACGAAAGTGCTCCAGACCACTAGGGGGAGTCAAACAATGTCAAATAAATCCTGTGTTCTTGTGTTGGAGCTCCAAAAACAAGAAAACAGGATTTATTTGACATTTCAGATCCAGGAGGCCAGTTTTTTTTCTAGCCAATCAGCAGCCACTGATTTACACCTGCAGGATCCTGGTGGTGAAAAAGTCAAACCGATCAGGAGCAGAGATCAGATCAGATAAATAAAGCTGAATTTTATTAGACTTTGTGTTTTTCTCATCAAACGCCTCAGATGGAGTTCAGCCTGATGGAGGCGGGGCTCACTGTGAGGAGCTGGGTTTATCTCAGGGGAGGTGGAGGTGGGTGGAGGTGATGCTGTGAACATCCCTGGAGGAAACAGAAAGCTTGACCTTGTGTGCAGAGAAATGACACATGAAGTCGGTTTACGGCTGGATGGATCATCAGCATCCAGAGGAAGGAAGAGACGGTGATCAGACTGAGGAACAAACGTCTGAATAAACACTCAGGAGACAATATAACAATCAATCTAACAATTGATTTAAGTCAGTAACATCTTGACAAAGTTTTAGTTCCACTGGCAGATTTACAGAAGAGGATTAAGGCCACAAAAAAAGAATTTTGACTTGTTTCATTAAAATTTCAAGGAATCTGAAACTAAAGTATTGATTAGATGTTATTGATATTTGGGTTGAACAGCCCATTTCTACAGCCTGGTTCTTCTGAAGGATCCTCTGACCTCAGTCCCTGTTCTGACTACCATGTTTAGCTGCCTATCGTTTCTCCTCTCCTCTGGTACCGAGTCCACATCGTCTCATCTGAACTGTTGGTTCTTGTCGCTGCTGAACTTCTTGTGTTTCTGCCATCAGCGGCTGCAGAGGAGGAGAGAGCAGGAAGCCGACAGGCTGCAGAGATTGATTTCCAAAACGCTCCTCAGATGAAATAAAGCAGCTGCTGGTTTTAATGGAGTGGTTGGAGTGAGTCCGAAGGCGCAGACTCTCCATCGATCAACCAATCAAACGCTTCTCTTAAAGCTGGGCTTCATTAGGAGTGAAAGACACGAAGCCACTCTGCTCTTTAATCAATAAACCATTCAGTCAGGATCGCTTCATCTGATGAACGAGTCGACGGCTGAGCAGCTTCATGTTGGATGGTAACGTTGAGTTTGTCTGATTTCAGCTGAGAGGAAACAACAAGCTCGGCTTCAGTTTGCTTAAAAATGTCAGGAATAATTGGGTTTTAATGCGTCTGTGGAGAACAGTCAGCGGTCTGATTGGACCCAAACTGTTTGTCCTCTCCTCAGACTGAGAGGCGGCTAATTACACAACAAACCCGGTCCGCCGCCACAGCTTCTCCAAACACAGCGGCGGCTTTTTGTTTCCCCAAAAGGTCGAGATAACGCCGGCATGTCGCTAAATGAGCCGCTCTCACTGATCGCTTTGTTTTCCCACGCAGCAAAACGACCCGAAAGCGAAAAAGTGAGCATGGACATCAGGTTGAGTCTCTGACAGACTGTAATGGAAAAATTATGCTGGTTTCTGTCGGAAACGAGAAGAATTGAGGAACAGATGAGTTTTGACTCCTGTATTATTCTCCCAGCTCAGAAAGAAAACATTCCTACAGCTCCTGGTTTATTTCCTGTCATGTCCAGAAGCCGTTGTGGAACAGTTTGGTTTCAGTCACACGTGGCGCGACTTCAGATGGAGGCCAGGAAGTCAAAGGTCAACGATGAAGGCAGCCACTGGAGTAGTGCTCTAGTTCCAACACAAAATGACTAATCAACCAACATGTTGGACATGACAACGGCATATTAAGATCACAGTAGATGGAGAAAAAAGCACATTTCTCTCAAAAAATCTCTGAAATTTTCTAGAAAATACTTGGAAATTTTAGTTTGAAAATTCGAAAAATTTGCGAGAAACAAAATTAAGAAATTTTTAGGTTAATTTCAGAAATTTTCCAAAAATCAAATATCTGACTTTTCAAACTCAGAAATGTTCGCTTTTTTTTGTTGTTTTTTCTTTAGAAAATTTATGAGATTAATCTCAAAATTTCCGAGTTTTTCAGCAGAAGTTTACTCTTTTTTTTCCCCTTATGTAATGGGCCTAATACAGCGCCGGAGGTGATCCATATCTCAGATTTATTATAAACTACCTGGTCCTTAAGCAGCAGTGAAGGCTGGTTGTCATGGGGACAAGTCTCAGATTTAATCAGATTAAAACTCCAAACGTCTCGAGTTTCATTCAGAAGCAGATTTACAAAACTAAGATGTTTACAAAAAATTGCAAAAAAACAACTTTAAACCAGATTTATGCAATAAAATCTCAACTAAAAGTAGAAGAACTAACAAGAATCAAACATATTGAGTTTAATCTGATTACTTTGCACAAATGATCAGGTTTATTAATCTGAATCATTTCCTGGAACAGTTGCAGGACGTTTGAGCCAAAATTCATCCAAAGAGATAAAACATGAATTTTAACTGAGAAAAAACTGGATGAATGCGACTCGGTCGTTCATGGACAGCAGCTTTTATTCAGAAGGAAATTAATAACAGATTCCTCAAACACTGATGTGCAGATTGTGAGAGGAAGACACAAAGAGGCCCAGCTGTGGGACGTGACTCTCCATCATTCAGCGAACGCATCACGGCTCTTCCTTCCTGCAAACAGAAAAAAAAAAAAAAAACAGCTGCAGATGGATTATTCAAATCCTCACCTTCGCTGCCGCCCTTCCTCTCTCTCCTTCTTCTCCTCTGGGATCTCTCCATCATCGCCGGGTTCTACTCATCTGTCCGTTTACTCTGCGCTCCTTTCACCTTTTCTTTTCTGCAGTGATTATGGCACTTTATCCTAACGATGTCTTCGGGCTCGTCTGAGCAGAAATCAGACTGCAACACGTTCACAGTCATTTAGGATTATTAACATATTTCCATTTCATCCATATTTAACGGCTCATTAGATCTGAGGAACAGAGTCCTGAATGTCCGTTTCCACTTGTTGAACTGATCGTTAACGACCCGCTGGAGGTTTATTAGTTCTTACAAATAATTTTAACAGATCAAGTCCGACTCGGAAACGTCCAGGAAAAGAAACCAGAACCAGAATTTGGCCTCTTCACAAACATGGATCAACTTTATTTCAATTTTTAAGTAGATATACATGTTAACTGGTTTATCCTGGTTAATAATAAACCTAACTTTTCAAAATAAGAGTTTTTTTTCTAGTCACATTCAATAAGTTAGAATATGTCACAATGTGTCTCGTTTGTCAGCTTCTGAAATTAACCTTTAAGCAGATTTTAAACATGTAGTTCAATAAGAATTTTATTTTTCATGTGTAATATAATAATGCCATATTTTCATTGACTGTTAGCAAAAGATCTACACAATTAGGAGAAACAAAAACATATACAACATTGTCTAACTACATAGCGTTTCATTTGGCAATTTACTGAAATAATTGAACTTTTCAATAA
>NW_015114810.1:100753-105381 GCF_001443285.1 Poecilia latipinna
TAGGACTTTTTTTGAAAAAATTCAGAGGACCAAACCTCAGTTTCTATAAGATCTCCTGGCACAAGAGTTTTATTTTTTATTAGTGCCTGAATCTGCATTAATTTCTGGTTTTAATAAATATTTATATAAAGAAAGTCAATCAGTGGAAAAATTAAGAATAAAATCATGACTAATGCACAACAATAATCAGCAGGATGGTTGAGTTTCAGTTTTTCAGCTTTAACTCAAGTTATTTTTGCAGCACCAGTTCCTGACTTTAGTCCAAAGGAATCTTCATTCTGAGTAAAAACCTATAAATCTAAACTGGTTTAAACTCAAAGTTCAATCATCTCAGTCAGAATGCTCTGTTTTCAGTAACTTCGTGGTAAAGTGAGGCGATTCGTTCTGAATATTTCTGTTTTTCCAGCAGCCAGCTGAGGCAGTTGTAGCGTTTCTCAGGAGAAAAGCGTTTCAGGCCTGAGCTGACGCCAACTGCAGCTGATCAGTGGGTTTCCACCATGTTGGTCTCCATTTTAATGACTCATTTAAATCCTCGTCTGCCTGCAGGTAGAAACGACGAGACCGGCCCTGTGGGATGCATACTTAGCATCCTCGGCCCCAGCAGAGCTCGTCGTCGTGTTTACGGCTGCAGCTGCTCTGAAGACGCCGATGAGACAAAAACTCTGAAGAGGTTCAATATCCAGTTTTATTAGAAACCAGGGAACGTTAATGGAAAGTTCTGGCTTCCCTCGTTCAATCCATTTCTGTTCAGAAAGTATCTGAGGCGCCGCCAACCTCCTTTATCTTCATCTGAAGACGACAGCAAGGCAGAAGAAAACATTAAAACTTCCCAATTACTTCATCTGGGTTTGAATTTCTGGGGAAAACAAAGTTGATCACTGCTGAGATGAAAAATCAGAAAAACAACAGAGCCGTGTGAGGTGGGACAGGATGACCTGCTGGAGATAATTACTAACACTGCAGAACAAGAACAGATCTGATCAGCTGCTGGAGTGAAAACTGGAAGCTTTCAGAACCTGGTCCATCTCTGGTTCTGGCCCGCTGCCTGGGTGTCAGCTGCAACACCTCCAGTGTTTGGGCCGACCGTCTCTGACGTCAGACAGTTCACACTCGTATGTGTGGACAACGTGAGCTTCCCACATGCTAACGTCGCATTAATGAGTCCGGGGAGCGACGGCGGCCGAGGGGTCAGTGGGGTCCCGTCTGGTTTGTCATCCACATAAAATAAATCAGAGAGGAGCAGAGAGTTCATCTGTCTGAATATCACGGCTCTGGGTGGAAGCAGCTGGGAACAAAGTTTGACACCGAGCTCTGTGAAAAGACACAAAGCTCCTGCTGGAGTGGAACAAACGCGGCTTTCTTTCATTCAGAGCTGCTTAATTATCGGGTGGCGAGGGCTTTCTGCTGAACCGAGGCCGAGATGAAACCAAAACACAGCCTCCATGTCGCCCTGGAAACCAGCACCAAGTTCAGCCCGGAGAATGTCACTCCGAATGATGCATCCGAAAAGGCTCAAAGGAGGCAGAGTCCTAAACATCCAAGTCCATTCACACCGGTCCAGTTCAACTCACTTTGAGCCAAGTTCGGTCCATCTGCCTAGAAAGTCCGGTTCGGTTGGGGAGGTGTGAACTCTGGTCCTACAAACCCAGGTCTGAAGTGAACTCTGGTGCATATGAACACCAAGCAGATCAGAGACTGAGCCAAAAGGAGGAAGTGAACCACTGCGCAATGCATTCTGGGTAACACATCCTGTTTTGGGCCAATTGTCACTTTGACAATTTACACCCATTACATTGATATTTGTGTGTGCCAGTTGTCTCATTTAAAACAAGTCCAAAATAGAATTGGAACATCAACCAGAACCAAGTCTGTCCCGGTGTTCTGACCATTTGTGCTGCCTCGTCAGATTTTCCTGCCTTAGCCTGGATAGATGGCTATGTCTGTCGGTGCTACCTGTCTAAATCTTCTACAGTCAGGTTTCCAAACCAAAAGCTACAGCGGGTTGTGTCAATGTTAAATATCATTGGATTACATTCCTTGACTGATGAGACTGAAGCTTAGGAGCTATAACTTAGCATATCGTTGGAACAATTTACACACCGGCAACCCATTTGGCTCATTACCAACGGTACTGGAGTCCAACTCCATCAAGCTGCTGTGGGACACCTGATGAAACTCTCACAAATAAAAAGGAGAAACAGGAACTCAGATTAATTATTTTTATCAACATTTGTTATGATACATAAAAATCCAACTGCTGAGTGAAGGACCAAAGGGAAAGAAGACTTCTTCATTCTCAAACTTTAATTTCTAACATTTAACACTAACTGGAAGACATTTTAAATATCCTAAATAAAAAACTACAAATTAAAAGGAATAACGAAGTCTCTGGCATCAACTAAACCTCTCTATTTTAAAAGAACTATTTTGTTTACAAAGCATCCATTTTTCTCTATAGATTCTGCGCCTGGCCTGGCGTTCTGATTGGTTGTGGTTTCTTCTTGGAGGACGACGACATTGGCTGACATGATGCTGCCATCACCTAACCGTTCTCCCTCTCCTTTTCACTTCCTGGAACATGGAAAGTTCTCCTGATCAGTTGACCTGTTGTGGTGTCTCTGCTCCGTCTTCTCTCAGCTCCAGTCGCTCATGGCAGATGGCTGCTGGTACTGGGCCCGGTTCCGGTTCTGCTGGAGGTTTCTTCCTGGTAGAGGGGAGTTCTTCCTCTCCACTGTCGCTACATGCATGCTCTGGATGAGGGACTGCTGTCAAGTCAATGACTCAACACAAGCGATTTGCTGTCGCCCCCTGCTGGCCAGGAGTGAATGCTGCAAGTAACGACTCCAGATAATCTGCTGGGGTTTTGTTTAGTATAAACCTTTTAAGCTACTTTATAATTAACTGAACCTAATGAATTGTTAATTTGGATCAATAATAATCTGACTAAATTCAAATGACTTTTGTAAAATGCCTCGACAACATTGTTGTGAATTAACCTAAGGTTTTGGCGTCTACTTTTGGAGTTTTGAATATTTTGGCATCTAGTTTTGGAGTTTTGGATATTTTGGCATCTAGTTTTGGAGTTTTGAATATTTTGGCATCTAGTTTTGGAGTTTTGAATATTTTGGCATCTACTTTTGAATATTTTGGCATCTAGTTTTGGAGTTTTGAATATTTTGGCATATACTTTTGGGGTTTTGAACTTTCTTGTATTGGTTGTTGGTTTTGTTTGGTTTTTATATTGTTTATTTGTGGGGCTCATTTGTTAGTTTGAAAGTTAAATTTTATATATTGCCAACTCACAACAAATGTCATCTCACTGCACTTTGAGATAATTTTAGTTCAATCACATGAACTCCAATTGCTAGTACAATAAGCTCAGTTGATCAATAAAGTAGCTTAAAAGGTTTATACTAAACAAAACCCCAGCAGATTATCTGGAGTCATTACTTGCAGCATTCACTCCTGGCCAGCAGGGGGCGACAGCAAATCACTTATGTTGAGTCATTGACTTGACAGCAGTCCCTCATCCAGAGCATGCATGTAGCGACAGTGGAGAGGAAGAACTCCCCTCTACCAGGAAGAAACCTCCAGCAGAACCAGGCCCAGTACCAGCAGCCATCTGCCATGAGCGACTGGAGCCAAGAGCAGACGGATCAGAGACACAACAGGTCAACTGATCAGGAGAACTTTCCATGTTCCAGGAAGTGAAAAGGAGAGGGAGAACGGTTAGGTGATGGCAGCATCATGTCAGCCAATGTCGTCCTCCAAGAAGAAACCACAACCAATCAGAACGCCAGGCCAGGCGTAGAATCTATAGAGAGAAAAATAACAGAACAAAAACAGTTTAAATAAATAATGTAGTAGAAACAAAAAATGACAAACAGCAGCATAAATACAGTCAAATCACAATAAACCAGTCTAAGCCTTTTCATAGTCAATGTCATAATCATGGTAACGCTGAAATGATGCAAGAACACATTCTCAAAAATCAATAAACATTCAATTCTAACATTTAACACTGAAATTAGAAGACATTTTAAATATCCAAAATAAATAAACAAAATTATGAAGTCTTTAAACAAAATTGTTCAATAAAAAACCCCCCCAAAAAACAATGATGAAGCCAAAGTGCCAGACTTTAGAATTATCCAGTTTTTGGTAGAAAGAAGAAGAAGAAAAAAAAGAAACAAGTTGTTTGATAAATGTTTTAAGTTCTGTCTTTTTCCTCTGTCGGCTGATGGGAGGCGATGAAGGACGAAATCCAAGACAAAAACAAGATGATCCAGGAGGATTCCTGAAGGACAACAGGACAGGCGCAAGTTTAAATCGGAATGAAACTGTCACCTTTCAAAAACATGCAACCATCACCTAACAGCAAAATACTAGCATTTCGGGAGGAAGACTGCTGAACCCGATGGTAGGGTCACCAGGGTCATCCATCAGCAGGGTGGCGATGAGGTTCTTTTCCGTTGTCGTTGGGGCAATGATCCAGGAGATCCTGAAGAACAGAACAGGACGGGTTAACCCTTTAACAACTCAATGAATAGTCACTTTTCAAAAACTCACACTTGCAAATATCAAACAGCAAAATACCTAAAGCATTTCTTGAGGAAGACTGACAGTAG
>NW_015114811.1:0-27500 GCF_001443285.1 Poecilia latipinna
GTAGAGGTATAAATACATATTGGTTTGTTGTGGCTCCTTTAATTTCTATTTGCTATTGTGAGATGTATTTTGTTATGCAAAAAGTGGGAAGCTAGGTATCGTTTGCATATTTAAAGTAAATAAATGAAAAAAACAACTGAACATATGAATTAAGTAAAAGTCTTGAAGTCACAGCTCCTTCATAAGACTCTTCCAGGCAGCAGCAGTTTTCAGTTGCTGTTTGTTTGCTTGCTGGCATTTCTGTGTTAACTTTAATCTTCAACAAAAAAAAATGTTCAACTGGGTTCAGATCAGGTGACTGACTTGAATATTGCAGAATATTCCACTTTAACAAACTCCCAAGTCGCTTTGGCTGAGTGTTTGGGGTCCATCTGCATTATATAAGCACACCAGTGGCACAAAAATGACATTATTCTTTTAATGCTTTGTTTCGCTGTGTAAAGGAGATTACTTACCTTGGCAAAAATAAATCTGAAAGCAACATGGAACAAAACAGAACATTAAAATGTCTTCCAGAGACGGTGAAACCGTTC
Organism: Poecilia latipinna; assembly: GCF_001443285.1. Lineage (NCBI taxonomy): Eukaryota > Metazoa > Chordata > Actinopteri > Cyprinodontiformes > Poeciliidae > Poecilia > Poecilia latipinna. The sequence continues at coordinate 534 of NW_015114811.1, forward strand.
ACCGGAAACAAAACCCAACTCAAATACACTGGATTCCACCCACTTGCCCTCAATACACACACACACACACACCAACGACACTTTTACAGTATTTCAAAGACTTGACACATTTTCCTTCATTTCCTCATGTAGCATGCAGTGTCCCTTAAATACAGTGTCCCAATATTCACAACAGCGATGCATCGAGAATAGTATGTAAATAAAAAAAAGAATAAAAAAGCATTTCAAATATGGAAAAATATGAAAATGGTACAATGATGTAAAGTTTTGTGTCTTAAGTTCCACAGGGTTACATGGAACAGCTGTTGGCATAGTTAAATCACAGGTTGATGGCTGCCAGTTTGAAATACCAACATGCTATTCTTCTTCTATGGAAGTTTGTTGCCACACACAGGTTTTGTTTGGGTGTTCTGGTTTCATGCTTTAGGTCCAAAGCCCTTGCATGCTGGAACTAACAACCGCTCCAGTTTAAATGTGAGTGTGTGTGCAGTCTGGCTACCTGCCCAGGGCGTACTCCAGCCTTGACTGCTGGGACGGACTCCAGCCACCCGCTACCCTCAGCTGGATTAAGCAAGTATAGAAAATGAATGAGTGGTGTTTCTTTGACGATGTAAGGCTTGCGGTCAGCTCACACACAAATCTGAGCATATTCACCACGAAACCCTTTGACTTCCACAATAGAAGGCAAGTCAGTGTAGGAGAAACCACCGTCTTAATTTCAAACACCACGTCTGAAGGTAATCTATAGCAAAATGGACTCCTGTCTGAAAAAGTGACAATAAAGCTAACCTTGTGTTGTCCATAGAGTCAGCTAATCCCATAAGGCACAGTTTATTTCCCTTAACAATTCATAAAAGGTGAGGAAGATCAAAGTCTCCCTTGAGTCACCTTCAGCAGCCACAACTCTTTTCTTGCTGCTCGATCCAGCACAATAGTTTTTTTTTCCTTTTTTTTCTCTTTTCACCTCACATTTGTAAATTTACCAAGGTAAGCTGGGAGGCAGAGTCCAACCAGGATATAAATAAGATGCATTATGATGCATTGAGAAGGAGCAACAGAAAGTTAGGACATTATTTACAAAAGATTCTGTTTGTAAGTCTCATAAATAATCAGAAGCATCATTAAAGACCGCAGCATCACTCTGATCTCATTCGTCAGCTGCTGTCTCATTGTAAATTCAGATTTTAACTTCAGATAATACATTCAATATGTTTAAATTCCTCAACACTTAAAATGACCGTCACTAGTTGCCTGTTTAAGCTCTCAGCTATTAAGGTTTAATGAGAGAAACTAATAGCTGAAAAGTCAAAGAATGATTTGAATCTCAAAACATCTAATCTTGCCTGTGGTTTCTTCAAATGAAGTGCTTTTAAAGAAATACTCTTGGTCCAAAACTACCAGAACTCCAGAAAACATTTTGACTGAGTCTTGCCTGCTGGCCTTTTGGGAAGAAATTATTTTATTGTTAAAGCTGAAAGGATCAGTTTAATGTGTAGAAGTCCAGAGCTTTATGTGGTTACAGGTGCTGAAGTAAGATTTGAAGGCATCAGAATGTCGGTTTTGCAGTCAGCAGGAAGCAAACTATAGTGCAGGGCATTCTGGGTAAATATAATCAAAGAGATGCAGCAATCTAGTGCTAGGGGGAGAAATGACACGTGGTCTTTTGTCAGAACAAAAGACAAATCCTACAATCGCTAAAATTTGACTCCACTCCATTTTTGTTTACATTTTGTTAAACAGGAAGTTGTGTTTTTTATGTTTCCCTCAGTGGTCACTGGTGCAGCGCCACCACAGGCGAGGAGGGGGAACAGGTTTTTCAAAGTGTTTGGTCAGTTTGACTCAGTGCAGTGTGAAAGAAAACCACAGCAACTGAAAATGGAACAAATGTCAAAACTTTGGTCCCCAGTCTACCAGACTATCAGATGTGAAAACAATCTTAATGTGAAAATCATACGTTGGAACTCATCAAACTTGACTTACCTTAAGTGTGGAATTGAATTTAGCTGGCCAAAACATAACATTATTCATGCAAGTTTGCGGTTGTAACTTGCTAAATTCAAAAACGCTAAAAGGAATAACTTTTATTCCTTAAATTAGGGTGCAATTTTGCAAGTACGGCCACGCCTAAATTGTATTGACAACAATTTAGGCGTGGCACATGAAATACACAAGACGTAGGGATAGGGCCCCAAACAGAGAAGGTCAAGTTTGACCAAGATGTCCACAAAGGACTCTATTGGAAAGTGAGTTAACCCTTGACCTGTGAGCCATGTTAAAATCTACCTGGCAGGAGGTCTGCTGTCGGGTTTGGCCAGTTGAAGGTCTTGATCAACTGCCAGTCGAAGTCGTCGTCTTGACCCTGGCGGTATTCACATAACCCAGAGTCCGAGTCCTCATCAAAGGTGCAGCCAGCTGCAGACGGAAGCAAACAAAACAGATTTATTTCAGTACTAGATGAAAAAGCAGAAAAAGTGCAGAAAGAATCATTTCTCTGTGGCGCTGGGTGGCTTCATGCACTGAGGCTCAGGTCTCGGGCCATTTGCTTCATGTCTTACCCTTCTCTCTCCTCCCTATTTTCCTTCTAGGTACTGTTCAATAAAGACCATTAAGGCCTAGCATAACTCTTAAAAGAAGAAGAAAGGTCTTACTTGCTTGACACTGTCAAGAGAAAACTTAAGAAATTTTACATCACCACAATTACACCTTAACACATCAGTTCCCAGAGAACCTTCCCCACCCTAAGCTACATTACAGTTAAAAGTTAGCGCCAGGTGGTCAGGACACACTGCCTCTACTCATCTCTTTCTTTAAAATCTACTGCCATTTCGTACTGCACGCCCTGTGGTGGGAAAAATGACACGGCAGCCATGGGACATGACTCTAATAACCAGAAATAATGGGCTGCAGCGAAAGAGGGTTTCCAGCTGATGGAGGACAACAGCGGGCCAGCTCTCAACCCATTATCGCACAAACGACGAGGTTTAAAAGCCACCAGCCACCAGGTGGAGGAGTAAAACTCTATTCTCTGCTTTAATTAGTCAAAGTACAGTTGCACTCTTGAGAAAATATCACAAGAGCCAGTCTGTGACCGTTTGCAGATAAGACTGATGTGGCTTCATTTTGTTCCACTGCATGCTCCTTTGAGCCTACGTTTGAAAAGGTTTTCTTCTTTTTCTATGGTTTTTACCTGACTTCTTTATTTTATTGCTCAAGTCTTAAGAAAAGATTCAATCATGATTTCAGGATTTTGTTCAACTGATGCACATAATACACAAGATCTAGAAATTTGCTGAAAAGGCTGCAAATGAATCACTCAATTTCTACGCTATCACGATAGAGTCCAAATGAAGAAAAAAAAAGACTTGATTATATTTAATGGCAACCCAAATTTGAGCAATTTCACATATTTCAGATACTATTAGTAAAAAGTTCTGCTACATAACTATTCAAGAAATTCTAAGTGGACAGATGCTGCCAGCAGGTCAGTGCCTAGCAGTGGCTAGCAGTGGCGGCGCCAACAGAACTTAACATCCATCGCATGTGCTGGCAACAGCAGTGAGCCAGTAGAAAAGACAAACGTTGCCCAGCAGGCTGGATATAAATTTGCACTTACACATGATCAAAGCAAAAAGTTAGCTAGTTTGTTAGGCTATGCTCTCTCTCTTTTTCTTCCCTCACACATGCAGCTTTTTAGTCAATCGGTCTGGTCTATTGTTCCAGCATTCACACTCCCAGTATTTATTCACCTCTCTCATATTCATATCAGTTACTTCTCTCAGCATTTGGATCAAATTCCACCACCAATGACAATATTGCCGCTAATTACCAGTAACTGAAACCACCTCGAGTCACTGAACACAATGAAGATGTCGGCAAATTTCCATAAAAAAAAAGAAACTAAATAGAAATTAAATAGTCATCCCATGTCAAAATTTCACACCTGACATGAACATATTTATAGAGCCAAATATTTTTTTTATGATTTTAAAGCAGTCTAAGGACTTAATTTTAGAAACATACATTTAGAACTTTTTAAAAACACACTGGATTCTGAACTGAGTTGCTTTGTCTAAGTTATGCATTCACTGGATCTCTGGTTTCCATGGTAGTTCAAGACCATCTCAAGAATACATACAATAGCTGCTGGAGTTTTATTAAAGCTATTGCAGTGATAAATGACACAGCAATATGCAATGTTATTTAGCAACAATCATAAATGTTGTTCCTTTTACATTTTTAGATTTATTTATAAATAAATAATTCACCTGTGGTATTTTTGCTTAAGGTCATTATATCTTCAGAATCTCTAACCAGACAACAGCAAAGTCCAGCGGTGAGATTTAGCAGTTATCGCCACTAGATGTGAGTGAATTCAAAACTTTAATGAGCAGCTTAACGTTATACTAACGTTGTGGTTCAAAATCCATTAGCTTTGAAAGCCTTCTAAAATTAGAAACCAACAACAACATTCCTTGCTGAATACTTTTCAGTCCGACTCCAAGTAGAAAGTGTGATTGGTCAGTTCTGTGAGCAGGACTGATAAATGGGGGATTTAGATTCAGGGGAATTGCTCATTTATAAAACATCCCCAGTTCAGCCTGTCACTGAGGCGCTCAGCAAACCGCTGCTCAGTCTGACCCTGGTTTACAGCGCGACCCTAGTGGTCAGTCTGACTGCAGTCCCAGGACCCTCTTCAGCAGCGTGTTCTATTAGAACTCGACAGCAGTTAAAGAGCAAATAGATTTCATGCCAGTTTCTGCTTAATATTCTAACATGGTGGTCTGTTTCCCCCAGTGCAGCTCTTTGGTTTAGTCTGTGTTAGACTTCTTCTTCTGTTTCCTCGACTAATAATCCATACAGTCAGAGCGCTGCAATACAACACTCGGACTTCTAACAACCACTTTTGACACCGACCCCGGCCTCTCTCCCGTTCGCCTGCAGCCAAAGCAAGTGTTTCCGGCTGTGTAAGCAGATCAGAGTTCTAATTGCCCCCCCGCGTGACAGTTGCTTGTTGGGATGTGCCGCAGCATGTCTGAGGAGGAAAGGGTCGAGTGGCAGAGCGCAGCCCGCGGTGAAGGCCTGCTTTTCATCACCAGCCCTCCAGCAGCTCCGTGAAGAAATGTCTCCATCAGACACGTTCCACTGATTCCCCTCATTAAGGATCATCCTTCCAAGCCTTCTTTGCTCTTAGCACAACAGTTCCTCTCGGCACCCAAATGAGCTTCCCTGGCAGCAAAAGGCGCAAACCCATGTAATTAGAAAAGCCGCGTAGATCCGGCAGAATTTGAATTGGTGTGTGTGTGTGTGTGTGTTTGTGTGTGTGTGTGTGTGTGTGTGTGCGTGTGTGTGTGCGCGCGCATGTGTGTGCGTGCATGTGTGTGTCGTAATGGAGTGGGATGTTTAAATTTGTGCGTGTGCTGTTGTGATGTTTACTTAAAGCTGATTGAAGCTGCTATGAACCTGTCCACGTCTCACAGGCTTAAGCTCAAGGTTTTCAAACAGCACTTTTGCATTCAGTGGTTTTAAATGGGCATAAATTAGCTTTGGTATAGGTGATAGTCCTCAACTTCACCATCCAGAAAGTTTGTAGATAATTCCTGATCTCTAGTTTTAGCAAAGTTATCATTCAACTTTAGTGATCAAAGCAAATTCCAATATATCTTCAAGAATTTTCAAGTAATGTATCTACAGTGGAACCCAGGTATCCACAGAGGGTCAGGATGATATGGACTAAAATCCGTAATACTAATGCATATAACTGCCAGTTTTAGTGGTTCAAACGCCAAATAAATCTCAATATGTATAGATATGAACAATTGAAACTCTTGGGACTACAGCAGATGCTAACATTCATGGTCTTCCTTATGTCTGCTCTTGGGGGGGGGGGGAAGCCAATCGACTGGAAGTAAAACGATGCGCCAAAATATCAGCTCTAAGGATAAATTCCAATTCTGTTTAGTCCGCTTTAATCCAACTCTAGTGTGTTTGTCAAGAAAGTCTTGTTCATTTGGGGATGTGTGAACGTGTAATCTATCTCTGATGTGGACTAAAAAACGTGATCTCTGGTCCGCCTGCAAACCAACGTCTGGGTTTGGTTGAAGTTAACTCTGGTGAAGTTCAAATGCAGTGTGAATGCCAAGCAGATCAGAAACCACATAAAAAGTCGGAAGTGGACTATAGCTCAGGGCATTCTGGGTAAAAGCAACCAAACCAAACGTGTGAGTTTAGGGCTAGCGCCAAAGAAATTACATAACCACTAAAATTTGACACTGCTCCACTCTTGTTTCTATTTGATGAAGAAAGAAGTTGTGCTTAATGTCCTCTGCAAATGTTTTGCTATCCCATTTCCTTCAATGGTTCTTGTGCAGCATCACCACAGGCGAGGAGCAGAACAGGTTTTTCAGAGGGTTTGGTTTAAAACAATGCAGTGTGAAACCAAACAGCAGCTGAAAATAAAACAAATGTTGCAAACGTTTGTCCCTAATGGAACCACGTCTACCGAACTACCAGGTGAGAAAAGCCGATTCCAAACATTTTTTTCCTCTCGCTGCTCAGCTCTCATACTCAGTGGTTCTGCTCTGCTCATATCAGACCTTTGGTCTGATTGGCAGCATGGCCTTCTATCTTCTTTAAAACAGGACAAACTAACTAAAAGGAGGAATCGCATCAGCCCATCTGAACTGAGACATTGGTTACTGGCTTTGGTTCTCTGTCCCTGTTATGATTCTGTCTTACAGTGTTAAATTAATTTGCTTTTGTGTCGAATAAAAATGAAAAGTTTGACCAAAAGATTAAAAGTAACAATGCCTGCTTTGATAACAGAGAAAATCCATAAACTTAGGCAAGTATAGAGCTTCTCATAAGAACACTAAATGCAAAAATGATTTATTAACATACAAAACATGCCAGGTTAAGCTAAAATATGAAGCTACAGATGATAATAAATGAAAGCCTTTTAGAGGCTGAGAGGGCCAGCTGTTCTTTGGGCGCTGTGCCACTAGAGCCGGCTCTCTGAAAATAACTTCCCATCACTGACATTGCGTCTGGGTATTCCTGCTTCCAAGCTGAATTTTGTTTCAAATATTTTAGTAATGTTTTATAAAAAAAAAATAAATAAAAAAAACACCTATGAAGGGGCAAACTTTCTGTGTTTCATAGAAAAATCCATGATAACTGAGTGGTCAACATACGAGCATCTACTGGACCGGTGCTTTAGCAACCCCAATATCGTAAGAAAGCTGGTGGGCAATTATTCAGTTAGAAAAGGTAAATTCACTGAGCCATGGATTAATACACGTTCAGGGGCACAACTACATATTATTCAGGTGGATGCAAAAACATAAATCGCTCCCCCCCATTCCCCCCCACCCCAAGACGAAGACACATGGTTACATGTGCACGAGGTGAAGGAGCGTAAGGGCGCGGTGAAGTGTATGCGAAGGCATCATCGGCGCGCCGCCCCCTCCATACGGGGTTTTGACGCCCCCTCTGGTGCAGCGCCCCTATGCGTTGCATGCGCTGCATACCAACTTTTTGCGCCACTTTACACGTTTATCTGTCTATGGGCATGTTTATAAGAATGAGTCGAGGAATGACGTCTGTTTTTATGGGTAGGAAGTAAGTCCACATCGAGGTGTTTCTGAAGAAATCTCTGGCTTCATCAACTTTCATTCTAAATTCTTAAATGGTTCCTCCTTCTGATTTTATGGAAATCAGAATTCTATTCCCTGCTTCACAATAATCCATCCTTCAAAGTATTCAAGTACAGGCTGAGTTTGCCAGGAGAGGCCCTGGAAGGAGGACGATGATAAATGTACTAACTGGCATCAAGTTCTGGCGTTGGAGTCAAACTCGGATCACCTCCACGCCGCACATGCCAGTAACCCACACAGGCAGTCGCGTCGTAAATATGCTATGATGAAGTGGGCAGAGAACACAAGCCTCTTATACGGCATTTATCCTGGAGAGGGAGAAATAAATTAGAGGGGCGGACCAGTAGCTGTGGGCTGGCTGAAGAGCCCTTAAACACAAGAAGCAGAGGCGAGAGCTGAGCCAAAGAGGGCGTGGATAATGAGGACAAATCACACGTAGCGCAGAGCATGTAAGACAAAAGGGATTTCTGAGAGAACAAGATTTTTTTTTCTTCTTCCCTTTAGAGCTGCACTGTATGAAAACACTGAGGGCTGATCAAAGCAGACCAGACTGTAGATGGGGTGTGATTGATCAGACCGCTGTAGTATGGTTCTCAGAGGTCTTAAATCCTCCACACATAAAAAGGACTCTCACTGACGATTATTCTTACGAGGATGACGGCGATTACATGGCGTCGCGCAGAGACGCACGGTCGGCTGGCGCGGGCGGATGCCAGTCTCAAGGACAAACTTCCTATGGTTATTTGAAGAGAACTAAGTGGAAAAGCTCCTGCTTCCTGTCATGACCCATCATCTCATTGCTCATCCAGGAGAACCATTCAGTTTCTCCAAAGAGCGGAGATGCGGCAGACTGTAGATGTTAGCTCCTGTGGTGGAGACAAAACAGCTTCCACTATGCAAATGAATGCATGTTAAAGTATATTTGGTGTTTGAGCTTCTAAAATTGCCAGATATAGGTGTTTTTAGAGGGGAGTCTCAACTATTCTCAGACTTAAGCTATGGCTCTGGCCCCTGACTCCTACAAATACCAGAGCATTCTCGTAAACAAAACATACATCGTATTTTCAGCAGGTCTCTCATCTCCACCAGCAGCTACAAAACATTAGCTAAACACAGTTTGTGAGAGTAGGATTTACAAACAGCAACTACAGATATTCAAAGGCTAACAGCAGGAAAGGTATGATCCAGAAATTATGTTTCCAAGCAACATGGAAAAGTAATATTCTGGATCATCAGCGGCTTTTCAGGCCTCAGTTTGTCTCGGCTGAAACACAAAGAACTTGTACTTCATGGAGTTAATGTGTTGTAGAGGGGAAGGCCCCTAGAGGTGGAGAATTGGCAGAGACACTCCAAAGACCTGAAGTCGTACCTGCAGTGACAGATGATTCTACAAAATATAGCTAGTTCCCCCATGATGTCACACTTCTTACATCCAGTTACTCTGCCGCCATCTTGGTAGTACGAAGCATGTTTCGACTTCATTGATCACAGGTAAGAGAACTGCAGTGGTTGGATATGGTTGGATTCAATCAGGATGTAAAACCAAAAGTGCTAAAGCAGTAAAGAGAAGTTTTCATTACATCAAGGTAAACAAACTGTGCTATTAACCACTGAGTGCCAACGAGTACGGCTGGTAAATATCCAGAGGAAACACAAGTCATCTAATACGGCATGGCTGTGATCACCTTATTAGAGGTAAAGATGTTTTCCAGTGTTTCTAAAATTGACACCATTAAACACTCAATAGTGTATTGAACTGACTGCTGTAAAATCCGCTTTGCAGGCAAATCTGTAAACTCATAACAGATCTATCTGCACAAACTACGAAATGTAACTATAAAATGTAAATATGCAAATATAAATTTCTTCTTGCTGGAACACCCACGCTTGAACAAAGAATAAAAAAATGTTGCTGTTCTTCAGCACATACTGTCACTGCTTATGTAAGGACATTTACAATCACACGTTGTTAATAAATTTAATAAATTGTTTAAATTTACATTCCAGTTTACTATTATGAGTCACACATAGCAGGTAGTAGAGAAAGAGGCAGTAGATTTCCTCATTGATACTCAGGATTTCATCTTGTTATTAATCTTTTTTATTTTAGTCATTTCTAGGATTTGATTTAAAATGTGGGCAATACAAAGAGCCTTTTGGGACATGAATCAACTTTATGGACTTAAAATGTAGCCACACATGTCGTCACTTATCATAGTCGATCACAACGTATGGCTGTTAGCAAACACAAACGATTTGATTATTTTCATAGGGTGTGCCATTGAACTGGTTCTCCCAAACAATGCTGATCTCCAAGCTGCTCCCATGCAACGCTGTCTACTGCTAACCTATCAAGATGGCGCTTTTCCATCTTAACGTACTTCCAGTCCAGGCTTGGTGGAACGATCTGCAGGATCGGTGGGATTGCAAGTTTATCATTTTCCTACCACTTTACAAACATGAGATTCACTTTACCAAAAATAGGACAAAATACATTGTAATTTATGGAAGGAACTTAATAAAATGTGAACGTGTTCAAGGGATTTTGAGCGGTATGCATTTGAAAACTCAAACGTGAACAAAATGGATTCTCTTGGCGTATTGATAAAGCAGCCCTTTCTGTTAAGCCGCCTTCCCCGTCGCAGTGAAGCAGAGTTCCTCAGGCGAAGCAGCCCGCATTGAGTAACGAGCGGCGTTCCTCCGCCGGCGCTCCTTTAATCTCCTCCCGGCCCTCAGATAAAGCTGCTCTGTTGGGACAGAGGAGCCTGGATGTTCTGCCGCTTCTCTTGTTTGGCCTGAGATAAAGCTCTGCCGCTGCGTGATTTGCATGAAAGTATGAGGAAGCAATGCATCAGACCTGACAGGTTTACCTACAGAGGTGGGAGAGGGGAGGAGAGGGAGTGCATGGAGAGGGAGGGCCAGAGGTGGGAAAAGAGCGACACAGTCCAGCAGCTCATCAATACCGAGCCAGCAGGGGAGTCTTCTCCAGCACCACTTCTTCATGGACCATTAAAAACAGCCGCTGCACTTTCAGAGAGCTTAGGACTGAGGAGAGCAGCAAATGGAGTTTGATACTTTAGTAAACAGAAGCAGGACTCGTTTTTTTTTTTTTTTTTTTTTTTCCCCCACAACACTAAAAAAATCCACACACTGACGTCTCCCAGGTATGATCTTTTACTTTCTGATATTTTTAAGAATGTCATACAGCTCAGGCACAATGTTTCTAAAGGTTATGAATAAGTTATGAGCAAAAAAAACCCAATGTTCAGTACATTAAGGCTTTGCTGTTGACTTTAATTATGAACAAATAAAACTATGTAGACTGCATTTCCAATTCCCACAACCCCCCAGCGAGCGCAATATCTTCATCTTTAAAGCAGTTCTGGCCTTTCCTAATCATAAATTATTTATTTAATTTCTCTTTATGTCGGGGTTTTCATCAGCTTCACAAAGGCAACAAGCAAAACAAAGAACGCTCTCATTAACCCCATGTTCACAATGTTAAGTTTAGCCAAAAAACTTCATGTTTCCTTCTTAATAAATATATGATTAATGTATGGATGAGAACACAGGAAAAGGCCTAAATTATTTTTTCTTTCACAGCAGGAGCAAATGTCACAATGAGAAAAAGTTGAAAAATCCAACCGTCCAACTAAATACCCCGAACTAACAGTGCCACAATTATCTGTACTGTATCAATTTATATAACATAAGCATAACAAAGCATTTTTGATGTACTCTGGTAACCATTAATCTGTAATACATAACTTGTATTAGCAAGACAAAACAACATTTCGTGTTTTGTCTTAAGTCCACAGTGACCAAAACATGTCACAGCTCAAACCTTTCTGTGGTCACTGAACTCATATTTATAACTTACCAAAACTATTACAGAAAAAAAATCTACATTTGAGAAAAACAAAACAAAAACTAAAAATAGTCTCAGACAACTGAAATCAGGGAGCCTGTTACATCATCTTAGCATTTGAATTTTGTTGGATTGTTTGTTTTGATTAAGCTTTCTGGCACCGCAGACGGATTTATTAATGCAAAGGATGAATATTTCTGAAAGTGACTCCTGCCCACGCCGTCTGGGTGTTCCAGAGCCACAGCGTTACCCAGAAGTCACTGAAGACTCAGAGAAGCAAATGGGGTTGAAAAAAAATCTAATTTGGTCTAACTGCATGCTGCACTTTTCCCGCCTGCCTTGGGAGCAGGCAGAGAGATTGGCACTGCAGGGCATACACTGTTGTGTGAAATTGTTTCATGACCAGTTCCCAATAGTTCCAGTGGCCCCGTGGTTCAGGCCTACCAAGGCCCCTAATTTCCAACACAGTAACGATGGGCGGTCTCTCCCTATCAGCCAGATGCTAATTGATGACTTGCTGACCTTTGAGAGGGAAACACCAGATATTCAGCTGTGTTGCTCCAAGTGTTGCTGGAGAGATCAGAGGGCGACTTTGTGCTCTCATGAGTAAAACTGATGTCTGTTTGAATGGGAAGCACAACTCTAAGTCTAACTAAATTGGATTTTTTAAACTGAAGAAGAAAATGTTACACTTCCACAAAAAATAGTTATTGTTTTTGTTGAGTAAATGTTTCACAAGAAAAAAAACATGTTTCTCTCTTCATTTTTCTTGTTTAAACTCCTAAAACAGACAGTTATAAGTACAGACACACAATCCACTTTTTCACTTCCATTACGATACCTGAGATCTAATATCACCTGATATCAATCCGATACATAAAAACAGATGAATTGACTTAAAACATTTCCTTCTTAAACAGAGAGAAATGTACTGAATTACTAATTTTTACTAGTTTATTTGCAAACTATGCACCAGTACAGAACACTTGAATCCAACAATAGCTTCACAAGATTGGTCAAACATGTAAAAACAAAAACGTTGATTTGTTCAGTCAGTGAAAACAGCCGATGTAAAATAATGATAAAGAATGATAATGATAAAGAAAAAGAAACTGACTAAAACAATAGTTTGACGACTTTGGTCAAAAATGTAAAAATAAAGTCTAACAAACCTTCATTCAAATGGTTCAGAAAGTGCAATTAGGAATTCTAAATATAATGTCAAATAAATAATAAAGCATAACGTTGCATAGAATTAGGCTGAATAGATCTGCCATTATTGATTGCCACACTGTTGCTGATACCCGGTGTAGAATTTTTTTCAAGATCAGGACCAATACAGATATTATTGGTATAAGCAGACTAAGTATTAATACAGATATTAATATCTGTATTGGTCTCTAGTTTTAAGTGTTTTTAGACGTGTTCTCAAGTATTAATGGATTTCAGCTATTTGTGGATGGTTGTGATTCCTAACCCTAACACTAGGGGTCCTCTCACTGGATAGTTAAAAACTCGTACATGCATTCTCATACACATTCTTGTTATTTTTGACTTTAGAAAGAACTACAGACGTTTATCTCCACCCTCCCTAAGTATCCAAACAGAGGCCGAGTAGAAATTCTCCGACGTGAACTTATTTATGAGTCATAAAGTAGACGCCTCGAACAGCTTCGGTTTACAGCCGACTCTCATTCCTCATTTAATCTCTCCGTTTCCTCCGACGCTCCAGAGACTCGTCCATTACGGAGCTCAATCTCCAGCCATCTGAGGCTTCGCCCTGAAACCCATCAGAACCGCTTAGTCTGCTTATGCCATTGTTCAACATGTCACAAGGAGAGAGGCACATAAATGGAGGTTGATGAATTAAAAAAAAAGAAAAAAAAAAAGGGCCCGGTCCGACGAGTCTCAAATTGCACTAATTAAGAAGACAATAGGCTTTCAAACGCACCTACAGTACATTGCAGTCCAGAGCCTCCTCATTCACATTCACACAGAAACACATTTTCACATGCAGCTACTGTTACATATGAAAGTTTCATTTGAAATGCTGGAGGAAACATTTTCCCCTTCATGTAAAAAGCTTCTTTAAGTGATTCTGTCAGGCCTCGCTCTTTGCCAGATAACAGGAGTGACCTAAATGCTTCATTTCAAAGCTGCATGTTCCTTTGTGCTGGTTATGCTACACATTGATGTCAAAATGACTGGCATCTATATGCCCAGATCTGTCCATTAGAGGCAACATTTGTGGGAATGGGTTATAAAACTGTGGTAATTTCAGTGACAGCGCCTCCACCAGCAGTCGAGCAAACTTAATGACAGACGCTCCAAAAATAGCTTCCATACAGCCACTGCATGCTGCTGCTGAGTTTATGCAAATGGCCACGCAGATTTATGCATGATTGCATGATGTTGCAAAAAATAAAAATAAAAAAAATAAAAAAATGACTTGACTGCTTTGATGTTGATTTCCATACAATCAAATTGTAGCAATAAACGCCTCGGCCCCACCGCCCACAGCCACGTGGAATGACAGATGCAGAATATGTGAGGAATATTATTCAGCGGATGGTTTCTTTTATGATTTGTTTCTACGTACTGTACGCAAAAACGAACGAACCAGAGAGGGAAAGCTTGTTCAGCGTACACAGCGATGGAATGTAGAGAATCAAAGGGACGGTGTGGAGTTCCCTCTGCTCTCCTCAGAGACGCGGCGTCCCCCCGCGTGAGGCAGCCGCCTCACAGAGGCAGGGCTGCCACTGAAAGCTTCTTCTGCTGTTACACTGTAGAGAGGCTCACAGTCAGACAGCAGAGTTCAGATCCCCCCCCCAACAAGGCATCAGATACCAACACAGAAGGAAACTCTGAACATGTTGCTTCATTTTGCTTTGACCAAGACTTTTGCCATTTGTTTTTTGACTTTTGAAGTTCCATTTCCTCTGGGATAAGTTTCCAACAGCAAAATAAAAACTACTAAGTAATTCAGGTTATGTTCAGACAGCAGGTCTTCATGCTTAATTCCAATCTTTTGATGAAATCTGATTTTTTTTTTTTTTTTTTTTGCATGGTCGTTCATATTACTACTTAAATGCGTCCGCAATCACACTTCTGTGTGAACGGTTTCCGACCCCAGAGAAGAAGAATGAAGGTCATGCAGCAGCGCACCGCCACAAAACCACAGCAGGTTTTAGACAATGACTTTAGAAAAGTCATCAAAGCAGATGGAGATGAAATGACAAACTGCAAAAGCACAAAGTAGCCAAGGAGCCAAATGCAAAGTCTTGGATATTATATCAGCATTTATTTAAAAAAAATTTATTTGCTCATAGATGTTTGGAGAAAAACTCGACCTAACAAATGAATGAAACCTTTGTTTTGGGTCAGAATGGAGATGCCTGGGGAAAAGGATTTCGAAATGGGTTAGAACTGAGAACGTTGGAAGACGATGAAGTCTCAGCTGAACATGGAGGTGTCCTCTCACATTCCACTTCTGTTACCAATCGATGCATGATGACCTTTCAAAGTGGGGGCTGGTTAAGCCACAGCTGCAGCTAATGACCATCTCAATTAGCATTGATTCCATTATTCCATGTATTACCATAGAATAATATTACATGGACTTTGCTCTGCACAGTTCATTAGCAGAAAAATTTCTTATTTAAGCAACTTTTTGCATTAATAGTTCTGGCCTGGCGCAACTAGTGTTTTTAAAGGTAACAAGTTTCACAACCGCTGGCAGCTGCCACTGAACCAGCTGCCTGATGAATTTGCTCCTTTTAGTCCTGATAGTCAAAGGAACCTTCCAGTCTATGAATGCAGGAAAGAAGGCCAGGCTCACCTATTTCCACTTTAGTAAGTGTTACAATTTAACTACTTCTAAATGAATTTTGTGTTCCGGGTTAAGGATTAAGGGTAGGTTTCAGTTAGTGATGTATAAATCCTCTCACAGATTAGGTTTAAGGTCAGACGACATCAACTTCTGTTGATTCAAGGAACAAAGAACCATCTCAAACCGACTGACCTTGGAAAGCTTTGGGTTGAGGATTGGAGCAGCCATGTGAATATTTGTGACAGGGAATAAACTCAGAGTGGCACGGCCTTTAAACGGTCCATACAGCTGGATGCTTGGTGAAACAAAGGCCAGTCAAAGGAAATTGCAATTTAGGACTTGCTCTATCTTGACAATGTGAGGTCTCTAATAAAAGGATACAGAAATATTAGATGCCTCTATATCTAAAAACATTCCAGCAGTGGGTGTGAGATCTTATCAGATTTGTTATTTCCAAGCATCAGCACTACTACAGGAAGTTGATTGAAATCCGGTAATGCATTCTGTCTCAACGCACATCACCACACCTCATCCAAAACGTGTCAATGACCAGACATAATATGCCTGATGTACCACGTCTCAAACTGGTTATTCAACCAGCGGTAAAAAGCATCTGTCGTCGCTTCCTGGATCTCTCGAGGTGAATCGGCCGTTTTGTGCCTGTGACAAAGAGGTTTAACAGCGACTGGGAGACTTCAACTCTGCTTTGCTCCTTTTCAAAAGACATAGTGAGAGAGAAAGAGGCAGGTTTTTATTGTTAGTTCTCAGTTTGAAGAGGCTAATGACAGTGCTGGTCAAAGGCACCTCCATGCTTTGACAAATGAACTGGGAAAGTCAGGGATCAAAGTATATTTTTGTGAGAAATCAAGTCAGAGCTGAAGTGAACAACATTTAAAAAGTTCTTCACATGCTGGCCAAACAATTAGTTTTTACAAGCAAATAGATGATAAAACTTTATTTAGCTATTAGGAGTCATTTTAAAGGTTAGTTGGGGTTTCCAGAGAAACACCTACTAGTTTATAAATCACAGACTACTTATTGTTAAACAAGGGCTTTTTTTTCTTTGTTTTAATTTATCATGCATTAATTGATTAATTGCAACAGGCTTCCTCAGCGGCCTTATCCTGCCACGTTTAATGTACGGAGCACCTATAGGGTCAAAAAGTTATGAAGAAAACAAAAACATGTTACTATGGTAATGTGAAGAAACAATCAAAAGAAAAAAATTAAATAAATAAAACCGGCGAGCACTCCTTTGCACTCAAACAAAATACTAAAGTCGCGTAAGCGGGGGCTGTGACCATGGCGATGAGAGGCCCTTTCTGAGACAGATAAGTCCTCTTTAGAGACGTTCCCCAGTCTTCTGCTGCGACTTAATTAGAACACACAGCTCCACTCTCACTCCAACAAGGAGAGAAGAGACGGCTTTGATTTGGATACCCTGTGGAACGCTCCATCCTCTCCTTCCGGTGGAATCATTTACCCCTGACTCTAAGCAGTTTTGTCATCTTCTGCTCTAGCTTTTGACTCCTTTTTGTTCGCCTGCTTCCTTACCAGAAACCCCCCCACCCAAAAAAAAAAAAAACACATTGTTTGGCGAGGATCCGCTGAGGATCTGTCTGATTAGAAGGAGAAGATTATAACACTTGGCTGCCCATTTCAGAACGCAAGAAACGTAAAGAAGAAAACGGTCTTCAATAACAGGAGGATTAACACAACATTATGAGGGGTTCTCCTTCTACAAGCTCGTACATTTCAATGAGCTTTTGAATTAAGAAGCTTAGTCATGAAAGTGTCGTCTATTATTATTATGATTACAATGTAACTACTGAAGTATCTGTAAACTATCCAGATGTCCAAAATGCACTTAGTTGCTTTCCAGTGTTTTTCAGTAAGCTTTTTTACTTGCTTAATTCAACCAAATTTACATATTGTGTGTAGTTATAAGGGTCTAAAGTAAAAAAATAAATAAATAAAAAAAGATCATTTTACTACCACCCTATTATCATTAATGGGCACGTAAAGCATGAAATTTCCATATTTGTGCTTTTTATCACTACTCAGTCGCTGCATAATCATAAAAAGCTGTTGAGGTGAGATGGAATAAATGTTTATTCAAGATGATATTAGAGAGGATGGAGAGTTTGCTCAAAGATATATATATATATATATATATATATATATATATATATATATATATATATATATATATAAATCATCAGATTAATGGAATGGTTCAATAAAATTAACAGGTAAAAACTAGAAGTCACATCAAACAAAAAGTCTCATCAAAGAGAAGAGCATCACGGAGTATTTATACGATTGTAGATTTTAAATTGTAGAAATGTGCTCCATGTAGGAGAACATTTCTCCCCCCCAAAAACTTAATTTATATAATAATTTCACATATTTTCAAGAAAAAACTCTTCCTGATGTTGACAAGTCGTAAATTTGAAAGAAAGTAAATATAAGGCATAAATTTACAGTATCTAAACTAAGAAACAAAAAAACTTGGAAATGTTCTTAAGTTATAAAATCAGACATTTGTTACAAAAACTGCCAGAAGTCCTCTAAGACTGGAGTGGTGAACTTATTAGATGCACATCTGGATGTTAGTCAAAGCGTAAAGAGGAACACGGCAGCTCTTTTCCTGTTTCAGAACGACATGTGCCGGCTAACGGCCTGCCAGGAACGCCTAACATGGGATCTGGAAAACAGAGACCGTGAGAAACAAGTTGCAATGTGGTTGCATCAAGTTTACACCTGGGATCATCGAAGCCCACATTCTGATGGATGCAGAGAAAAACCCGAATCAACCACTTACACTTTGGGAAATATCCAGACATGCAGCTTATAAATGTATCACCTCACAATTAGAAGATTTCTAGAAGTTTGTTTCAAATAAATTCATGATCTCAGAAAGATTTCTTTTTTTTTGTTTTGTTTTGTTTTTTTAACAAATGTCTTCTAAACTTTTGTTTGCATTTTGTGATGAAGGAAGTTGCGCTTCGTGTCTTTTTCAGAGGTTTTCATGTTGTTTATTTCAGTGGATTTTTTGTGCAGCGCCACCACAGGTGAAGAGGGGAACAGGATTTTTAAAAGAGCTGCTTGTGTTTGACACAGTGCAGTGAGAAACAGAACCACCAAAACTGGAAATGGAACAGGTTTTACAACTTTGGCCCTCAATCAAACCAAGTCTACCAGACTACGAGGTGCAAATATACCCTTAAAGGGAACAAGGTTTCTCAAACATGCATGAAAGAAACAAGGCAACACTCCAGGTTTGTTTCTGATGAGAGAATAACATTATAACATGTTTAAAACTAAAGAAAGATGTCAGTTTTAAATGATACTGCATCTTTAAAGTTTTTTCTGACTTTCATAATATTTATAAGAAAAAGCAACACAGCATGCCATGTGTGTTTTGTTTTGTTTTTCTGAATAATCAACCACTATCCAGGCTGCCGGAACAATCTATGATGGAGAACGTCTCCCAGAGGCTCTGCTTTACCACTCAGGTAATTTTTACAACTTGAGGCCAGCAGGACCTGCCCCCTCTGTGGATTATAACCTCCTTCATAAGGCAGTATAAGCTGATTATTAGGTGCTTAGACATGATTACACCAATGTACAGATCTGATATGCGGACCTTTTTGGTCACCAGGGAAGACTTTTAAGACTTCTGAGCAAAGGTGAAGAATTACAAGCGCTGGGAATTGACATTAATTGCAGTGAATGTGGAGGCCGGTGCTGACCGCCAACATGGCCATCTGGGCTGAGTTACAAGGCAACAGGGACTCTGGAAAAGGTTAAGTACAGCCTCAGTGAGAGTTTGCACCAGTGCTCAGTAGATGTGCTCATCTGCTGAGCAAGGAATGAAGGTTCTCAATGTAGTAATATTATTATAGTGTTATTTAAAATAAACTTTTTTAAGCTTTACATCATGTTATAATGTTATTCCCTCAACAAAAACAGATCTGGAGTGTTCCTTGATTCTTTCATGCATGTTTGAGAAATCCTTTAATCTCTGTGGTAACCATTCAGCTGTACAAAACACCTGGATAGACCTAGCCCCGCCTTTGAGTCGCAGCTCCTCCTCTGAGCTGCAGTTTCCAAGCTTCCACCACAGCCCTCCTCCTTCAGCTCCTTCAGACTAGCTGACAGCAATTAGCAAACGCCTGGTGGAACTGCTCATCTGTTGAGCTCATTATAGGAGCTACTTCTCAGAGCAATGCTGGTAAAAACGTTTGTAAAGGGTTAATAGAGGAGCCATGTTGTGATGACTTCCTGAAGGCGGGCTTTCAGAAAGAGCAGGAGTTTTTAAAGACACAGAGACCCAATTTCAAGACGTTAAATTATGAAGTCAAATTTCGTTTAAGTCATATTTGATATAAAGCATTTTTATAACTGAAGGTAACACAGTAACTTGATTGTGCTATAAACTGTGTCTGGAAAACATATAATACCACCTCGTTACATCTCCTGATCTATAACTCAGACCAGAACTCTATACTGACCTGACTGCTCAACGTCATTTAATATTCACACTCTCAAACAGCTGACATTATTTTACAGGAGGCAACATCCTGGCCTGGTCGCTGCACAAGCGCATCAATTTGAGCCGCTTGGCATTTGAAACAGAGAAGAGATCCATGCAGCAAGAGCCCAGAGGAGAGTAAATCACAGAGAAAGTGAGTGGAAGCCAGAGGTACTCTTCAATCGGGACACGTTCACAGTCAAAGTGTGACCAGTAGTGTTTGTGTTTGGGAGACGATGGAACAGCTTGGGTGTCAGACGGACAACATGCAAAGTTCAAAGTTTCAGTAAAATGGTTCGGACGGTGGTAAGACCCAAAAGAACTATGTATTTTTCCTGATGCCGCTGTGCTTCTGTGTCCACAGCGAGATGCTGTGTCCTCTCAAGGTGAGGAATCAGGCATGTGGCCAGCAGCCGGCCCACTGCAGGCGCTTCAAGAAAATATATCATGAGCAGAATGCCGTCCACCGCCTTACCGAGTGTGTCACCGGGGAGGGGGCAGAGTCTGACCTACCATTACACATCCTCCACCTTAAGGTCAAGGTGGGTTTGGAGTTGTTTGTGTGAACCAGAGGAGAAAATCACACAAAGCACAGAGAGAGCTGTTGATGTATAAGAACTCTGCAACATATAAAGACAGGAAATGTGCAGAGGACAGAGAGACCAAGCAGAACTGAGGGTTTCACCTTAATTGACTTTATTTATGGACTCTGTCTTCATTTTTCTAAGTAAGCAAAATGAAGACATTTCATTTTTGATATGAAATGTCAAATGCAAATATTTTTGCAGTATTTTTTGACATGAAAAAAAATTGTCATATTTTATTTTTTTTTTGTAAGGTTTAATCGGCTCTAGTGACCTCTGTTTGATAGTGAATTGACAGGAAAGTGGACAATGAGAGAGGGAGAAGGGCTGGGACTTGAACCTGTGACGTCCACGTTGAGGACTAAGGCCTCCAAACATGGGTTGAGCTTAACCCCTGCACCACCACCGTAACCCAAAATTGCCATATTTTGATATTATTTTTAAAATAATGCAATGTCACATGTATCTTATAGTCTGTTGCCAACACTACAGTTGTTGATGATGTTGCATCTCCAAATGATGCCTTCCCAAATATTCATGCACTGAAAGGAAAGATCTTCAGCAAGTCTGGAGCTGGAAACAAAGCTGCTGCTAAGAAGCGACAATAAGGTCAACAGTAAGTGGTTTGTGTGTCCACTCCACAAAATGGTCTCCAAAACACATAAACAGAAAACCAGGAAGTGTTTTAACTTACTGCATTTTCTTATTATTTATAATTTGTTGTATGAAAGATAAAATCTGTTTCAAGGAGCCAAGCTTGTACGTTCTTAAACTACATCTCCATTCAGCACAAAATGTCTTTTGTTAAGATTTTCTAGACCTAATGAGCGTTAAAACCAGGAAGGTAGTGAGGAATCAGCCGATGCAGAGCCTGTTACTCCTGGTGGACTTTAGCTAGCAAATGAATTCAGCCAGATGTTAAATCAAAAGACCTTTTAGATTCAAAATGGCAAATAAACGCTTTATTAGAAGAACTGAAGACACTGAACTTTATCAAGAGTTTAGAGCAAAGACGAGTATTAAGGCTATCCTCATTAAAAGAGCCACTCCATCTGACCTTTTCTAGCAAAATAATTGGAATTGATCCATGAAAAGCGGTCTTTGAATAGGACTTATGTTTTCATCTGTATATACACTCACCAAACTATTCATTGTAAAAAAAAATCCTTTCTGTGAGAAGAGAAAGGTTTGTATGCCTTGATCACCCAACAGCTGTGTTTATGCAGTTTTTATGTAATGAATTACATTACTGTTTTTACTTATATTCAAACAAGTTGGTGATTAATTCTGCGTATTATATTGTATTGCTAAGTTTGAACCACAAATTGAGTTTGCTGACCTCACCTGTTGAAGTTCATGTTGATATTAGTAAAATGTAACATGTTATTCTTTGTCAATTTTGCATAAGTTGCAGTTAAAGAGCTTCAATGAATTTATGCAAAAATAAAACTATTTGGATCAGATTACTGTTCACATTTCTGTGAGTGAGATCAAATAGGGTTTAATAGAATTTAAAAGTAAGTTAAGCACTGGTACAGATACTGTTGATTAATTATTCATTGTTATTAGCTGGGCTTCACACCCAGCCGACATCATTAAAACACACATCATTCAATAGGAATCATTCAAATATGACAGATGACAGATTTAACACAATATAAAAATGAATTAAAATATTGACAAATTCATAAAATATTCAATAATTTACCATTTCAGTTATAAACATGTTAATGTTTTGTACAAACAATTCAGCTTTATTAGAGCTAATGGTAGAGAGTTTTACTCTTTTATTGCTCTGTAAGAAAGTAAAGAGTAAAGAATTTGAAAACATCCTTCAGCTGCATGTCTGGTGACATATCAACATGAATGTAAATAGATTTTTTTTTGGTAACACTTTATTTGACAGGGTGTGTATAAGACTGAGATGACATGTTCATAAACATGACATAACACCTGTCATGAACATGGATGTTTACGACTTTTAATGAAAGTTGACAATTTTAGCGAACTTTAAATACAGGTTTAATTAAACTTTGCATTAAAAGTGTCATTATTTACCAAATTACACTTCATGACAACAGTCGTAAACATTCATAAAAACTCCTTCATGTTCACGACAGGTGTTATGTCAGGTTTATGACAGTGTCATGACAGTCTTATTCACCCCCTTCAAATAAAGTGGGTAACACTTTATTTGAAGGGGATGAATAAGACTGTCATGACACTGTCATAAACCTGACATAACATCTGTCATGAACATCAATAAGTCTTCATGAATATTTATGACTGTTGTCATAAAGCGTTATTCGGTAAATAACTTTAGCTAACATTAACTTACAGCAAGGTAGGATTGGCTTGAATTGCTTATAGCTAACATTACAGAGAAAGAGAACATAATCAATGTTATTTCCTCAAAGAAAATGTAAAGTTAATAAAGACACATACCTCAAATGTATTAGGTATCAAACTTCGGCTTCTTTTTAAACAGGAGGTCTGGCCGTCTGAGGTCTGCTGCCTCTCACTGGTGGAGATGGTGTATTGCACTACTTAGCCCTTGTGTTTAGAAATGGGCTCCATACCAAACGACCCCACACACGTAAAACTTTTATCATTTGCCAAAGCTCTCTACGTTTGCCTCAGTCCTCGCACACAAGGGTTAAAACAGCCTTAAATAATGTTTCAAATGCTAAGTTCATAAGTACTTTGTAGACATATTGCTGTAAAACTTTAGGATCGATTAAATTAAGACTAAACAACATGGCAGAGCTTTATAATATTACTACATAAAGCTAATTTTTAAAGTTAAATCTGTAATACTTTTATAACAAATTTATGTCAGATCATGATTTCTTGGTTAATGACAAGTTGTCATAATGAAGACATTTCGAATAATGTCAACTTGTATTAAAAGTGTCATTATTTACCGAATGACGCTTTATGACAACAGTCATAACTATTCATGAAGACTTATTGATGTTCATGACAGGTG
The DNA here is from genome assembly GCF_001443285.1 of Poecilia latipinna. Taxonomy (NCBI): domain Eukaryota; kingdom Metazoa; phylum Chordata; class Actinopteri; order Cyprinodontiformes; family Poeciliidae; genus Poecilia; species Poecilia latipinna. The sequence goes on from NW_015114811.1 coordinate 23,993, forward strand.
TTATGTCATGTTTATGACAGTGTCATGACAGTCTTATTCAACCCCCTTCAAATAAAGTGTTACCATTTTTTAAAACTGAATAAACAACAAAGAAAACCCCTGTGAACTATGGAATTTTAAAATGTTCCATGTTGAGAATAGAAGTGAAGCTAATAACCTGTCATGGACTTTTAGCCAGTCAAGATATACAGTATATGCTAGTCATCTAACAATTCAGTGCTAACTGGTCAGAGACCTTTCTTCTGCATCAACTGAAGTTTATCCGAGTCTTTCCTGCTTTTTGCATTTGCCCACATTATGTGACAATCCTCCAGCTGAGAGAAGTTGCCATTTACAGTGTGTTCAAAATGCAGCATCAGTCTTTCAAACAACGATTTCGTTGAGTATTTTCCCTGGAGTGCACGCCGCTTTTAGCAGAGGAGACGAATCCTCTCAATCCGTTTCTCTGCCAGATTCTTCCATCATACAAGTAATAAACGGTTGTTTATGAAGTAGAAGGCAGAAAAACAACAGCAGCTGCATGGGGATGGAGGTGTTTACCTCTCAGGTGTTTGGACTGCTGTCATTTAGGTTTTGGATATCCACGGTGGACGCAGCATTTCGTCATCCACGTGAAGAAACGGAAGAACGAGGGAATGCAGCAACAGCTTCTGATCGCTCAGACAACACCCCACTGAGATTCTGAAACGTCTCTAATAAACTCAATTTACCCTCAACAATTATCTGGAAGATTCCCACAGAGCAGAGCAGCGATTAGGAGAATCAGACCTGACCCTCTCCAAATCAAACAAAGTCTAGACCGACCCTAAAGGTTTCATCACCCTGCAGCTCATCAGAACAGAAGCAGAAAGTGGAGGGAAAAAAAAGCCAGAGCGAGGAAGAAGGATGAGTGATGAAACCGGAGATGTTTGTCATGCAACGCGCTGCCACATCTTTGTGTGTTAAAGATAATTTACTCTAAAATGGAGCAGCAGGTGTTGAGATTTAGAGGCTACACAATTTGAGCATGTAGGGCCGTGAAGGGAGGTAACGGGGATTTTTTGATGTGCTTCACTCTGATGTTTGTTGGGAGCCTGCATTCAGAAAAACACAGTGTGACAGATGGTATACCACACACACACACACACACACACACACACACACACACCTACACATGCACACGCACACACACATACACGCAAATTCCTGCACTGCCACACACGTGGGGATAAAGGGAGAAGTAACACTGCTCAGTGACTGACTAAGAGACGAATTTGATGCGGCACATCCTTCATCGGTGTGCAAAAATAGAAATACTGGCAAATAAATAGTCAATAATTACAGTATTTTTCAAGGGAACAACTGTTTACTTGTAAAGAAAAAAAAATGAAACTGGAGTGCCAAAAAACAAGGAGATTAAATTTTCAAGTTATGCATCAAGCGGAGTGAGGTTCTAACGCTATCAAACACATGTCCTGTTCTATCAGTTCCATAGTCAGAAGTATATATATATATTCTTATACATATATAGATAGATATGTATATATGTGCAGGTGAATGGAGTGAAGATTACTGGTGAGAGAAACAGAAACTATAAACCATTCAACATCACGTTATCAACCAAAAAAGCATTTTGGCATGAGAGGAGAAACCTATTCAACATTAGAAGAATGTTACTTCACTTCTGCTGAAGCACTAAGGATTAAAACTACTAATTCTTCTGTACCTTGAACTGGAAGATGTTTTTTTTTTTTTTTTTAATTAAAATCAGCAGTTTATCTTATAACCCACAGGTGTCCCGGCATCCTCTGGTTATTGTAAAGTCAAGGATAAAGATGGCCGCTGTAACCCTGGCAACAAATCATAGTCTTGATGAATCTGCTAGCACTCGTACTTGACCTAATGTGAGAGTGTTTAATGGGACGGAGTGGATTCTACACTCAATTTATGGATATTCTATAAAGGCTGAGTCTGAAGGCGGGGCAGGGTGCCCATCTTAAATACAGACATTACATCGGCTGTTCACAGTGACGGTTTAAAAGACCAGCACCCTGCTGCTGCCGGCGCCGTTTGACAGGTGAAATAAATATTAAGGTCATTTTATAATCCCGAGCTTCTTTTTGGCTTCAGATCCCAGCATCTCAAATGGAGCAGAAAACCATCTGAGACATTAGCTTGAGCTGCTGCGTTGCGTCCTCACCAATGACTTGTAAACAAGAAGATTGAAAACAAAGAGGTCAAATTTGCCCATTAGTCAAACCGCACCATCGATTTTGTACCCACGCTTTGTTGTATTCCTTTTTTCTTTCATTTCATACTGTTGAAAAAGATTTTAGGTTATAATACATTTTGGAAAATCTCTGGCTCCATCTTCTTCTCACGGATCCCAGGTTCTCCCGGCGGGCGAAGAGAAACCATACAGAAAATAACAATGAGTGTAGATGTCACAGAATTTCAGAGTTTAATCCAATAGAAGACAACGTATGAAATTACAACAGAAACTGCAGAACAACAGAGACATACATTCATTTACCTGAGACAAATGGAAAAGAAGAAGAAGAAAAGAAAGAAAGAAAAGCAAAGACGTGCAAAGACGTCTGGAGAATTGCAAGAGAAAATCTGATTTGTTACTCCTGTGTAGAAAGTTTTATAGTAAAGGCGTATTCTTGTCTTTTAATTTATTCAAATAAGGCGTATCTTTGCTCATCCAACCAGGAGCTGTCACTAACCCTCTCTAATGTTAGAAACTCCCTGCAATTTGTTTCCAAGATCGGAGGCCATTTGTCCCCTTTGTCTAAACAAAGTGGAAGCAGAGCTTCTCCTCTACTGGCCTGAACTCCTGCTGTTTTACGGCTTTTCACAGATCAGTGTTAAAGCTGGAACTTCTGCTGATTGTTTTCCCACACAGACAAAGGGCAGTTCAAAAAGATGTTAGCAAACAATCTGCTGTAACTACAGGTAACATAAAGGTCAGCAGGGCAGAATAAGTTATTAATCTGAAAACTATAATTAGGCTATTTCAATCAAGACATGTTAAGTTTTAAAACTAGCTATTCTAAATTTATTTTAACAATGCCTACAAAACTATTTGTGTCCATAACTTACCATCTTGTAAGTTTGTAGTTGTGAATTTTAATAAATTTAAGAGATAAATAGCTATAGAAAGGCTTAGACGTTGTATTTTTGAAGACTCTATGTGGGTCCGCTGATTTCTCCTGAGTGAACACACTCCTGTCAGAAAGACAACGTTTAATCTTGTTTCAATCCATTCAAGTCAAACCAGAACAAAGGGTTAGGTTGGGACTGTTGAAGATTTTCAAAGTGAGAAAGGTTCTGTTTAAAGGTTAAGAGCTGTTACTGTCTATGCCAGATAAGGTAATTCCTTTAATAAAGCCTCTTTACCTCATCACCGAAGCTAAAAACTAAAAGCTAGCAGAAGAGGAACCGACCCTAAAGCAGACCTCTGCCACCTCAAACCAACGCTAACCTTAAAAACATCATGGCCGTTTTACACCACTTATAATCTTCC
>NW_015114811.1:34361-99161 GCF_001443285.1 Poecilia latipinna
AAATCAGTAATGTATTCTGACTTTTTGACCTTTATGTTACCTGTAGTTACAGCAGATGGTTTGCTAGGATCGTTTGAACTGCCTTTTGTTTGTGGGAAAACAATACAGTGGAAGTTGTAGCTTTTCACACTCATCTGTGAAAGGCCGTAAACACGGCAGGGGTTTTAGGCTTCAGATAGAGGGTCAGAGATAGCTCCTGGTTGGATGAGCAAAGATACACCTCATTTGAATAAATTAAAGATAAGAATACGCCTTTCACTATAAAACTTTCTACACAGAAGTAACAGATTAGATTTGCTCTTGCAACTCTCCAAAGATGTCTTTGCACGTCTTTGCTTTTCTTCTTCTTTCCATTTATGTCAGGTAAATGAATGTATGTCTCCGTTGTTCTGCAGTTTCTGTTGTAATTTTATGCATTTGTCTTATATTGGATTAAACTCTGTAATTCTGTGACGTCAACACGCATTGTTGTTTTCCTTGTGGCTACACGCGGCCTGCCGAGAGGATCTGGGATCCAAGAGGAAGAGAGAGAGCCAGACTTTTTCCAAAATTAATTAATAGAGAAACTCTTCCTTAACAATATATATAGAATCTGCTCATTATTTTAACAAAATGAGGTCTCTCTTTACACTTTTCAAAGTCTTGAACAGTGAGGGGAAAAAAATAAATGGAACACTTTCTCTCTTCTCTGTTAAAATAAAAAACCGAGTTGATTTATTCTAAAAGGCCAATTAGAGTGTATGGTTCCAGTTCTGGACGATGTGAACCGATCTGCCTCTGGAGCAAGCGCAGCTCGAGATAGCAGACAAGTGAACATGATTCCAGTTTCTGGACAAACAATCACTACTTACCAGAGCGTAATGGCTTCTAAAATAGGCCATGTGACGTTGTGTACATTAATGAGACGCTTCCTTCCCCTCTCTCTCTCTCCCTCTCTCTCTCTCTCTCTCTCTCTCTCGTGCTTGTTTGGATGCATAAAATCTCAGAAACGGGGCGCCGCCACAGGGGCCCCTGCAGCTGTAGACAGTGGCTCTTCTGTGTTCAAAGGGTGGACAGAAAATTCTCTATCTACCCCACCGTGACTAAACAGACCCATCTTTCCTCTAACCTCACTTATTTATTCTCTTCCAAGTTAGCATAATTGACCATTTCTTACCCATTTTTTAGCTATTTTGCTCTGACCACCTATATGTCTTTGTCCTCTTTAGTTGAAAAGCCGTAGTTTTGCTTTTGTAATTATTTTTCTTCAGTAGCGTACTACCAAGCAGCTACAAAAGAGATTTAAATCTTCCAGAAGAGCCTGCCAGCACTGCTGTATTGACTCACTGAGGCGAAATAAATCCAGGAGCCTCCAGTCTTGCCTTTCAGCGGACCCCCATCCCTGAAACCAAGGCCAGAACAACTCCAGAGCAATGAACCTGAACGGCCTTCCTTTGGGATGTTTAGCTTCTCTCCCTCTCTTGATCATCTACCCTGCCTTCACAAAGAATGACTTGAGCTGCTTAATTAACGAGAAAAAACCCCTACACCCAGCTCGCAGTTTCTGCTGCGACCCCGCTTCCCTCCTCCTCTTCATCCTCCTCTTCCTTTTCCACCATGCACATTTCACATAGAAGACATTTTTTTGTTTTCCATGATGATAAGAGAGCTTCTGATTGCTACAAACAAGAATATCTGAAATGCCAACATTATTAAAACCAACTGTCAAAGTTAGTTACAGTGAGAGGGTCTCACCACTCAGAAATAATTCATGGCAGAGTTAAGTTTTATTCATTTACATCCATTTGTATTGATTTAAAAACTCATATTTTTATGCCTTCACATTAATTATTATCTACAGCAATTCCAAAATGTATTGAATGTAATTACTTAATATATACTAACAGTTTGGACAATTAAAGTTGTAAAACAAACAAGTTTATGTTATTTAAAATTTACGTGAATGGTTTTCATTGAACTTATGAGAAGTGAAAGGGGGAAAACAGAAACCATGTTCTGCACCAGTAGGTGGCAGTGATGTCCCTTTAAACTGGCTGCCAACTATCTTAAAAACAGCAAAAGAAGAAGAGGACATCCTTCACTTCCACGAGTCGCCAGCACTCAGGTCCATGTGATTTTAAGCAATCTGATAATGTTGTATTACTTCTAAATGTCCTAATTGTGCAATTTATGTCACTTCAATATCATTTACATCGTTTATTTGATAGATTTGTGTTAAAATTATCTAAAAAAAAAAAAAGCAGTAAATGGGAATATGTCAGGTAATAAAGTTACATAAATCTTAAGTTAGGGTTAAATATTCCTGTGAATGTACCTGCCTAATCATTAAAACCCCAATGCCAGGTCTTAACAACCACCAAAAAAAAAAAAAACTGTTGAAAAACTGTTTTTTTTTTTCCTGCCAGTGAGCTGCAAACATCCACCCACATCCACAAGTGTCCATAGGTACAATCTCAATGACAGACTCTGCCAATGACCGGACATTGATATTCAAGCCCGTGGCGAGGTCAAAACTCTCACCCTCACTTTGTGCCCACACACTGGCTGAATCCATTTAACCATCTCCAGCAGAGACACGAGGCACCGCAAAACACCCAGGCTGCCCTCTGGCAATTTCTGTCGCCAACAACGCTTTGACAACACAGATCTCCTGTTGCACCAGCAAAAGTTAGAGGTCAGCCATGAGTCAAGACACCAGAGGTGCTGTCAGCTCCACAGAACCAGGATTTTTAACTGGGTGTTGGATTTAGTGCTGGAAACGCATGTGGGAGCTTTTTTTTTAAATGTATTTATTTACCCAAAAGGGATAATACAATGAATGAAAAATAGCACAGTAAATATGCCAGGAGGAGCCAGAAGGCTATTTTACATCTGTAGTGCCCAGCAGGTCAGCAGGTCAACAATCAATTCACCACAGCATTGAGCGAGAAAGAAAAGGAAAATACTAACATAAATTGGTAATGAATTAACGGTCAAACAACTGATTCCCCATCCGGATTCAAATGAAGTGTTATGTTCTCTTACTGCAGCTACAGTCGCTACCCTTCACTGATAACACATGCTAACTGAATGTTGTGCCTCTAAAAAGTAGAGTGGACCCCGACTATTCATAAATAGCTGAAAACTTGAGACTCCCTCTAAAAACTTTTATATCTGCCTATATATATGCACACAGAGTTAGTCTTTAGCCAGTTGGTAGACCAACCTCATACCATGATGAGGTAGGCAAAGAAGAGGGAACAAAGATAATCCACAAAGAAGGAATTGCACCCTCAAAAGGTAGAGTAGCATATGGTGAGGAGAACTAAAAGTACCACAGGCAGCACAGACATCACCTGGTCAAACAAGATTTGTGTCCAGTGTCACCATATAGGTAGAAAGTTGGAAGTCAAAATCAAGTAACCCAATTGTCAGAAAGGGAATACAAAAGGAGCTTTTCCACTGGACCACCTCTAACTGGTCCGCCTCGACCAGATGAAGCGCCATCAGCTGGAGATTGGCACCAGCAGCCCTCACAACCCCACTTGAGATAAGTGGGCATGGTGGACGGACGGATGGATGGACAGAGGTCTAAAATATAACTTTAAGTAGGTTTCAAACACCAACAAGAAAGCAGTTACTGCACCCAGGGTTTTTAGTTTGTTTACCTCAGTTTTCTTAATGCTTAGTAAGAACATTGGTTATGTAAGGTAAGGTAACGTAAGGTAATTTAATTTATATAGCATATTTTACATGAATTAGAGGAAATACAACAAAACAACAAACTAAAGGAAAGAGCAAAGGAAGAAAAATAAAATAAACAAAAAAATATATAAGGATAAGTAGTCCGTGATTTATAAACTAGTAGGGCTGTGTCTGGATTCTTGTTCTGATCATGTTGATCTAAGGTAATGAGTAGTTTATCCAGATAAACTAATAAAGAGTTTCTCTGGATTCCAAGTCTGCTCTATTTCCTGTTCTGGGTTGAGTGAAGTATGTAAACTAAATGTTCCTGCTCTGGGTTGCTAATCAGAATAAGAATAGACCCTCTGGATGTTTTGTTCTAACTAATAGGTTTGATTCCTGTTCTGGGTTGAGTGAATACATAAACTAGATGGTCCTGTTATAAGTAAAAGTGCTCCATAATTTATAAGCAAGACTTTAGTTCATTCATTAGTGCAGTCACATCCTCAACAAAGGTCAGAGCTGCTGTGTGCTCAACCAACTGAGCCACCGACTACTCCAAGGTTTTCTTTTTTTATATTGTTAGCTGAACAATTTAAGTGTCAAGAGCTAATTTCTTGTTTAACATTCAACACCAATAAAAAACGCACTCATTAATTGTTCAAGTGAGCAACATTTACCTGACCTTGTCCTGTGATCCATGTTTTGTGGTTTTAACTTTAACACAGTGGAGACAAGGGGGGTAACCCCATAACTGTCAGTCCCAAAATGCTTACATGTTACAGAAAGGGTCCGTGAGGATTCCTGTGTCCTCATGACAGTAAAGGGGGTTTAAAAACAATCCAACTAAATATTAACCACAGACAGGAAAAGTGCTGCACTCCTCTTTCCTTAAACCCAATCCCTATTTCTCAGAATTATTCAATACCACTTTCTGACATCTGACACGATTCCTAATCTGTGACTCCTGTTAACTGCAGCTACCTCCTTACACACACATTTACACACAAAACTGTTGCTGTCCGCTGAAATGAAGACGTGACTGACTCGATTACCATAGAGCACACAGCAGAGTGTCTCCTAGAAACCTCTTTATCCTCTTTTCCCTCCCCCGACTCCTCTGTGACTGATGGGTTTAATTAACAACTGGTCCTCTGTCCCGGCCAAAAAACTGGGTAACGGAGCTGACAAGTGGTTTAGGGGGAGTGAGGGTGGAGGGAGGTGAAGTGGAGATATGAAAACAATCCATAGCCCACTTTTGTGTGCATGTCATTAGAGATATGTGGGATTTGTGCCAGAAAGGTTGCGGGTGTGACGGCACTGTTTTCAACAAGTAATTTATGCTGGAATAACAATGACAAACATGTCACACATTGTTCAGAATGCATACTGGTGTCAAGTGTATCGAGAGCCACTGTGGCCCCAACCTGCATCTACAATTAATCACAAAATGATTCACGCCCCTCCCAGAAGGGGCAATATTTCAATTTGAACAATAGATTTCCTCTGTTTGGAAGTAATGTGAAGAGTTTTTAAACGCTTCAACCAGAGTCCAGATCTATGGAGAGATGATGGCATGGAGACTTTTTGAGAAATGGTTGAAATACCAGTAAAGACATGGAAGACACTGGTCAGGATTTGATTACTGTAAAGTAAATGTTATGTTTTTCCACTCATTAGAGAGAAGGGTGATAACTTTAACATGGTGTTTTCTTAAAATAAGTGGATCTTCAAAAAAGTTTTTCCCTAAAAATTGATGCCGTTTTGTGTTTTGTGTAGTTCTTTGTCTCATTTTCTATCACAAACTTCGTTGTTGAAAAAAATTTAATGTTGAAATTTGCTAAGCGTATGACTAATTTTGGACCTAATTGTATTTAAAGGGTTAAATTGAAATTATATTGCAGGTTGTAGTAAACTTTACTTAGTGAAGAGGGCCAACATTCTGCACAACAAAAATATTTAATGTAAATTTAGCATATGTTTAAAAAATCTACATTTTAGATTGAGTCTGATTATTGAATGTGAAATATATAATTTCAATAGTTGTCCAGTAATCACTATGTTGAGATATTTTTGCAATTATCTGCTGCTTTTCCAAATTAAATATATAATGTAGATTTCAGTTTTATTTATTTATTTTACTGTACAGTGAGCTAATCAAATAATTCTTGCATTTTATAAAACTGTTTGATTTTTCACTCCCCCTGAGCTAAAATCATGACATGCTTCTCAAATTGTCAGGATTTCGGAGGTTGAAATGTTTTTGATGAAGATTTTAGTAACTATGCCAGAAGTAGTATGAACACTTTAGCAATCAAAACTCAATTTAAGGAAGACAAATTCTGTTCTTGCTTCCTATTATGAAATTGCATTATTTCGTCAAGGTGACCAAAGATGGGTGGTGGTGGAAATGGCAGCAGGATCCTGGGTTCCTCTCACACAGGAAACCCTCCTAGGATGAGCATGTATAGACTGGTACAGAATAGTAAACTGAGCAACATTTCTCACACAGTGTGAGCCTCAGTCCAGTTACCTGCCGGAAGCAAAAAACATGTTTTCTTTAGTCTCATGATATATTAATTCCAGTCTAAACCTTCCTCAGGAAGCATGGAAAAGGAAAAAAAAAAAAAGAATTAATGGTATGCTTTCTTCTGCTTTCTCATCACTTTTCACATATTTAGATGATTTCACCAACAACAAAAGCATGTAAAATGCTTCCGTTAATTATAATAAAAACAAAAAGTAGATCTGGCTCTAATCTCTCTTGGGTCATCTTCGCTCCGGTGGTGTCTGGGCCGGCATCATCATCCTCTCGTCCCATGTTATTATTGTGTGTGTGTCTGCTGACCCAGGCCATCATGCCATCTGCTCACACTCTATTGATGCCGAGATTAGGGGTGTAGGCCACAACAGCAAAGGGAAACACATGTTCAGACCAGAGAATTACTGTCACCCAAAGGTGGCCGCTTAGATTAGACCAACAGGCCATGGCGGATGCAACGTCAACAGCCGCGGCTCAGACAGGAATCTGTCTGCCACCTGATTTCCAAGCTGTGTTCACCAAATTAATATCAATGCTGTCAATAACCTCCCCGCTCATCTTGCTCTCCACATACTCATCTTTTTATCTCTCCAGGTTCAACATCTTGGTTCTCACTTTCAGGGCTTTGAATGTTCCATCACCGACACACACCACAGAACTGTTACTGGACGCCCACTCATGTGACCGAGAGCTTCTAGTTGGACAGCTGAAAGCTAAATGTGACAGACTTGAGCAGTAAACCTAAATGTCCTGATTGTTGTTAATGGTCAGAAAGGTAGAACACATTTGTTAAACTACTATAAATCATTTAATACTGTGAAATTTAAATTCATGCGTGAAAAGTTTCTAATTTACCAAAAGGAATGTTTAATTTTTAGGATGTGAAAGCATTACATTTCCACAAAATGTGAGTTATTTTTCTATTGAACTGTTCAAACTAATAACTATTATGATTAGATACTTCCTTTGTGATACATGGAATTAGGAAAAAATTAAAATGGAGGATCTGAAATATTGATTTCAGCTTTGGACCATCGACATACAAAGGACCACATCTGCCCTCAAAGACCTCAAGACCCCCCTACACACTTATAGCTCCCTGTTTTAATATTTCAACCACCAAATATACCTTAATACAGTTTAATATGCACCATGGAAACCAGCATAGCATTACCACAGAATCAAACACAAACAGTCTTCAATCAGCCAATCAGCAACAAGGACAATAAATTTGCTGCTTTGCAAAACCCAACCAATAGAATGTCAGGTAGCATTGTGGTGACGTATTTTAGATGCCCAAGCTGCATTCTAGATATGTGCTACTAGAAAAATCCATAAATATGTAAATATAAATATAAATCATTTGGAGTTACAATACACAGAAGAAACCGTGAAAAGGTGAAACTGTGTATAATTGTCAATATGTGGGGGTCTATTAAAGGGAACATTTTCTTGCACATTAGTTGTAAACAAATCTAACCAACAGGATTCCTCATCCTTGGTTGTTCCAAACTTTTTACTTTATCCAGAAATCTGATTCAGACCTTTCTTAGAATCCGAAGTCAGCCGCAGAAAACTTCCCGAGCTTTGAAAACCCACAACTTCACAAAATCTTTGACGTATGTGCCTGAAGTCGTCTTTGACCAAACCAACACGTTACCCCATGAGAATAATACTACAGGCCCTTCTGTCCAATGTAGGACCAGGTCACTTCCTTCATGTGAATGCTTTGCACGGTGCAAAGACCAAACGGGCTGGAACCCACCACACTCACTTCATGGCCTTCAGAAGGCAAACGGAGGAGGTAAATTTCTACAGGTAAATTAGCACTGTTGCAGGAATCATTGCGAGAAAGAAGCGAGAAAGAAGACGGAACATGTTTAAAAAGTGCATACCGAGTTGTTAAAAGAGAAAGAAGTAGAACAGATGGGTTGAGAGGCAAAAGGGTGAAGATAAGGATGCTATAAGCTATCTGAGGTTCAACTCTCAGAAGGTACACCCACACTGGAAGAGTTTGCTGCATTCATTTCAGATTGAAGTTTGTTTATTCAGAAAAATATGGCTTATTTTAACACCTTTTCTTTCCCTAAAACTGCCTCAACTTCCTGCAGTCACACCAGGCTGCTCGGTAGAAAGGTGTCAGGATGTTTGATAATGGTAAAGGAGCCAGTTTGGCCTGGAAGACCAATTATTTTAGAGCTGTTAGACAAGCCTGCTGCAGCTGACCAGGGTGCAAAGAAATTACGTAATCACTAAAGTAATTTAAACTGCGCTGCTAGTCACATAATGGAACTGTTGTTTTTGTTTCAGTTGTAGTGTCTGAACACTAAAACTGAGATACATTTTAAAGTTTATTTTTGTTTAAACAAAACAATTTTTTTTTCCCCTTTCAAATTTAAAAATGTTCACTACTTTGTATTGGTCCATCTTTGTTGTTCCAACGAGACTAAATGTGGAAAATCTCAAGGAGTATGAATACTTTAGCAGGAAGCAGTTATCTCTTGTGGTGTTCTACACAAAATACATTCAAAAACCATCAGAACTTCTCTTCTTCTATTCAACTGTATAGAAAATCTGACCTCAGGATGCGCACACTGGCATCTTACCAAACTAGACCTTCAGACGCCTCAGCAAAAACTTTTCTGAGATGAATTATTTCTTGACTAAACTGTCAAGAAATAATTCAGACTGAACTTAACTAAACTGTTGTCAAATCAGTCATTATCAGCTGAAAGCTAGCAGATGCACATTTCCATTCTGCTGATTAAACCGCTCTTTTTTATTTGATCAAACATTGTTGAGTTTGATGCTGCCTATAAAAATCTCAGGCACCAATCAATCCACATGGTGAGGCTGAGAGTCAGGTTATAAACAAAGACAGACCTGACCTACCTCCACCCTGCCTTGGGTGGGGTTTTCCATGCCATCTATTTTAATAGAGGTAAACCTGGTGTGTGTCCTCCATCCTAATGCTGCTGCTACGTTTAGGAGAAAATTGACGAGTAAAAGACGGCTCTCACTTTGTGGTTTGATTTAAGTCAATTTTATCCATTTCAGCATGAGTGCATCCATATTCCTACAGTAATCTGACTGTAAGCCGAATAAAAGCAGGAGTGTTGACTATGCAGGGTATGAAATGTAGCCCAGTTGCTCTGCAGGCTCAGATGTGTCTGCTGAACAATATGGACAGATCAGCTTTACTTCCTGGCACTGAATCAATTTTTTTGTTTCCGTGCCGTTCCATTATCATATTCTATAATAACGCTGTCTTTTTTTTTTTCTCGACACTATCCGGTTATTTTACAAACCATAACTGTTCTGCTGAAGACTTGTGTTATTTTCTCCTAAAACATCCAATTTCATCATTAGCAACAAGACGCTCTATTTTCTCAAGTCACCCCGTCATGTTTGCCTCCTGAGAGCTGTGTATGCATGTGTGTGTGCATGTGTGCGTGCGTCCGTGTGTGTGTGCATGTGTGTTTGTCAAAATAATGCTTAGGTGGATCCACACTGCTAAATGCAGAGATCCCCCAGCCCCCTCCGCTCTAGCAGACCACCTGTTTGTGGTACCACCTGTTCTCAGTGTATTCTAAGATTCATCCGACTTTCACTCAGTGTGTGGGACTGCATGTTGAAGCTCACTCACATGACTTCATTCCAAAATTAGAGTGTTTTCACACCTGATAGTCCGGTAGACTCAGTTGGATTGGAAACCAACGTTGCAACATTTATTCCATTTCCAGCTACTGTTCTCTCTCTGCCTGTTCCCCCTCCTCACCTGTGGTGGCGCTGTACCAAGAACCACTATAGGAAACCACACAAAAACCTCTGAAGAAGACACTGACTTCCTTCATACAATGCAGAAAGCAACGGATTGGCGTCAGATTTTTTGCGGTTTTAGGATTTTGTTCCATTCGCACCAAACTCTCCATCTAATCTGGCTAATCTTGAGCTACTTTGATCAATTTTAAAGGAATGTTAACATTAAACTTTTAATATTGGAGCAAGACCTAGAGAAACTCCTGTTAGTTTACAATTCTAGAACAAACTCAGAAAGTACCATCTAGTTTAATCAGAACAAGAAACCAGAGAAACCCCTACAGACTACTCTTTCTTAAACATGAGAAACTAATTTGTAGTTTTATGCTTTTTTTGTTTTCTCTTATTTCCCTTTGCTCTTTCCTTTGGTTTGTTGTTTTGTTGAATTGTCTTCTAATTCATGTAAAGCACTTTGAATCGCTTTGTTGCTTAAAATGTGCTATATAAATGACACTGCCTTACCTTACCTTAGCATCTAGAAACGCCAACCTCATACAGGCATGCATGTGACTGCAGTTTATGGCCTTTGCAATTCTACTACATTTTGTGTTGGTAAGCCAGAAACCTACCAATAAAACAGCCTGAAGTCATTACTTTAAGAAGGTGTGGAAAAAACTTTGTATCCAGGTTTCAGCCTGAGGTTTGGTAGAGAAATGAAGCTCTCTCCGTACCTATTCTGTTCATGCTAATTATCTTCATCAAGTGTCTGCGTGTGATGACAGAGCTGACCTCCACGAAGGGAGCTAAATCCACGCCAAGGTGTGTCAAAGTCCTTTTTCCCGCAGCCCTATTCATTTGAAAGGTTGCTTGTTACATTAACTCTTCCCAGTAAAGCCCAGTTGATCCTGTGGAGCAGGGAGTGGTTTAGTTCGGTCTGTTCAGCAGCTGCTTCTGCTTATCATGGAACTGACATCCATGTGGCAGAATATTTATAGCCCATGTCACAAAGGAAGAAGGAAAGAAAGAAAGAAAAAAACAAAACAAAAAAAAAAACAGCTGACACTTTCACTTGTCAGCCATGTCACTGGGGGCACTTCTCTTCAAAACCACAGAAGATAATGTTTGGAGGAATTCAGGAATTGTCACAATGTGTCGCAGCGATTTAATGTCAAAGTAGCCACAGGCGAACATGGAGAGGACTGGAAGTCGTGTCTGAAGCAGGCTCTGTGGATGCCAGGTACTGTCGTAGCCCCAAATCCCCCGTTCTGAACATTGAGCGTCTGTCAGAGTACGACTGACACACACACACACACACACACGTCTGGATCAGCACCGAGGTAACAAAAGCTCTTGAACAGTCACACATTCTGGATGCATTTGGACATGTTTAGTGGTTACAAAGTGAGCAGGAACATGTTGGTCAGACTGAAAGAGCGCCACCTATCTCTTTTATTAGGCAACACTGGTTTTGGACTACAGTCTGCAAGTGAACAGCATGTCTTTGACTGCAGCAAAAAGGTACTGTATCCAGAGCAATAAGCACTACTTAAATTAGTTCTCAATCAGTTCTCTATTTTCTTTGTCTAACATAAATATCAATTCTTCATAATGATAAAAAAAAACTAGATTTTTTTTTCTGCAGCAATAGAAATTTTCATCGTTATATGTTTTTATGTTTATTTTTCCTTCAGATATTTTATTTTTGCTAAAGGTTATTAGTTCAGCTCATCTGATTTTTATTTGTAACTGGAAACAGCTAATAAACAAAAAAACTAATCCCTAATTCAGCTTCTTCAGTATTCTCACCTCCATCCTGCTTCAGGAACACCAAAACAAAGAATCCAAGTCATTCAGAGGAAGGAAAGTGAGGAGATCTTTTCCAGAAAATATACATTTTTTATTATTATTAAAAAATCACCAACTGACTGAGGGAGAACTCTATCAATGTTTCCTGACAGGCAACTTTGTGGTTACTGATCCACATTCCACTTTTATGTTACAGATTCCTCTCTTAGATCTAAAAGTGAGGAACTTTCTCAGGATGATGATATTTATGATGGCACCAATGACAAATCTAAGACAGCCCAGTGATCTGCAAACAGCTCATTTACAATTAGCACACCGAAGTTCAAGACGCCCAAACGCTTTAAGAGGAGGAATTATCTCAGCAACGCCTGACACACGGCCAGGTAAAAGTGACTTTCTAGCCTCAGTGCGAACTTTAAGACTTCACAGCAGAATCTCTCCGCCATGTCTGCTTTACCTGTTGGTCGCTCCAGGTTGTCTGCGCAGATCCGGACGGCCAGCATCAGTAGCAGCGCTGCTGAATACATGTCGGCGGGTCGCGAAAGTAGTAAAGGTCCAGTCCGGCTCGTCACAACAAGCAAATCCTAGAGAGAAGTGTTGCCGCAGCTTGAGCGGCGGAACGGCGGCTGAAGAGAAGTTGTGGGGTGAGCTCCATTCAGGGGGGCGGCCGCCTGCTTCCTCCACAGCCCGCTCTGGGTGCTCTTCATCCGCAGCTGAGGGATTCAAAAAAGCCCCCCCATCCCTCCGACTACTTTTTTTTTGACTGTCAGGCGAGCAGTTGGGACGCAGAAATGTGAGTCAGCGGCGCCTCCATGTGGCGAGACTGCGCACACTGCTAAAACCACAAGTTTACATAAACCGAATAACAACAAAAAACACCATTATTTTCTCACCGTCTGAAGTTAAATCAGACCAAACTTCTCATGTTTTTTATCTCGCTCAAAATGACCTAAATTATTTCTATTTGCTAACAGGCACAATAATGACAGAAATAATATGGCGGAGATGTATATTAACGTCTTCAAGATCATAAGTTTACATACAGAATGAGTACTGTCTCTTTAAACAATGAGAGCAAGAGCAAATAATGGCGTCACGACGTCATAAACGTCATAAACCTTTGACAGGTAACTGACACATTTAAAATTTTATTATGCAGGCGCTAAAACATTGATTTTAGATGCTTTTTTTTAACATGTGTGTCCTGTACAATAAACATGTTACATCAACAGCTTACTACTGATTAAGGGAGGAGCGGCCATATTGAAATACAAAGTTGGTTTTAACTAGTCGGATTCGCTCCGAGTGTCCCAGTGGGAACTCTGACTTCAGAGGGTGTTCCAGTTGATTTTTCAGACTGTAAAGTCGGATTCCCAGTTCCAAGTACAAATGGAACCACAGGTAACAGAGAACTGGTCCTGGAGGCTTTGCTGGCCACAAGGTTCCACTGATGGATTGCACCATAGGCGTATTGGAGGGGTTGACGAGGCGCACGAGACCCTGCGACACGATGCGTGCGACGGGGTCGGCGCGTGCCCGCTTCAACGCTCACAATGAACCACAATAATTTCACCTTAGTTGCAATAAACTTTTGATTTAGAAATTGTCCACTCATGTGATTTCAAGGTGAGCCCGCTCCTAATGAGTTCGGTGTACATAGAAATGTGAAACTGGCTGCCCCAGTCATTGTTGACTCATGGTTGCATAAAGTTTTACAAGACCGACTGATTTTAGTGAAATTGTGAGTGTAAAATATTGAATAAAATGTTATGCTATGTGACTGGCATTATCTTTACTCTTCCATTTCACTCTATGACACGCAAAATTACAAGAGAATCGTCCTTATTGTCTCCAAGTGTATTCTGAGTAAAACTTGTCATCAGGCTTCCACCAACGTTATCATTAGTCTCTTTGCAACAGATGGCAAACTAGCTAAACCATTTTTTTGGACTAAGTTAACAGGAGTGGAGCTCCATCGAGCAGTAAAGTGAACAGGATGGGGAAAAAAAGCCCCCTCTAGGCCCGGGCCAGGGGCCTGCTTTTGATTCCACAGTCATATTTTGTCAGGACTCATGTTTCAGAAACTGAAACAATCATGTAATTATCTTTATCTGAAAAATAACATTTGAATGATGATGAAAATAAAAAGTAATTACATATTGTAAATACTTAATTACTGACAACTAAGTATTGTCAGTAATTAAGTGCATTCATCCAACCCCATTGCCCCTAGTGGGAGACCCACTAGGGGGAACATTTCAGACGAAACATTCCTCCAGATGTTCCCCAGTGAACATTTAGGAGCGAGAGGCAGCTTACAAGCCAACACAGAGACAGACAGGACAAACAACCATACACACACACATACACACCTACCTAAGGAGAATTTAGAGACCAATTAACCTGACAGTCATGTTTTTGGACTGTGGGAGGAAGCCGGAGTACCCGGAGAGAACCCACGCATGCACAGGGAGAACATGCAAACTCCATGCAGAAAGGCCGGGAATCGAACCCACAACCTTCTTGTTGCAAGGCAACAGCTCTACCAACTGCGCCACTGTGCAGCCCGGTATAAACCCTCTAATAAACACTTTTAAGTCATTCAATACTTACGTCACGAGGGAACTTTTGACGCAGCTTGGACCCTGTGACGTGTTTGACCCATTCCATTCTGTTCTATGTGACAACACCGCCCTCTGCTGGTCTTGTTTTGTTCCTCCTACTCATGGACTTTCACTGGCTGCATTCTGTGAAGTCCTCTCCGCTGTTCTGATTTGCTTGATCACTTTATATTTCAACATGAAAACTAAGAGTCAAGTAAAACGAGAGAAACTAAGATATTTAATTTAAATGTCTGCAACTTTTAAAGAAGTTGTGGTTCTTCTGTGGTTCCAATTCTGTCAGATTGGAACCACAAACTCCATCCATACGTCCATCTATCCATCCATCCATCCATCCATCCACTCATTTTTAAGACTAGGCTATAGTAGACCGATTTGTCATTTAAGTAATTTATTTACAAAAATGGTTTGAACTTTCTCTCCTTTCTCTGGATCCATTCAGTCTCTGTTTCAGCTCCTCTAGGAGTTTGGGGTCAGAGTTCACAGATTGCTTGAGCTTTCGGGATGCAATTTAGCTGTGTCAGGACTTAGTGTCAGGACTCATGTTTCAGAAAATCTAGTTTCTGAAACATGAGTCTCCAGTGAACATTTCGGGAGTGAGGCGGGTTACACCCTGGACAGGTCGCCAGTCTGTCACAGGGCAACATAGAGACAGACAGGACAAACAACCATACACACACACTCACACCTAAGGAGTGTAATTGGTCTCTAATTTAGAGACAGTCATGTTTTTGGACTGTGGGAGGGAGCTGGAGTACTGCAAATAAACTGAACCAACATACACCATACTGCACACTGATTGGTCATTAGTTAGTGTAAAGCTTAATAAATGTGGGAAAAGACCCTATCATTCTGCCTTGTGAAGCAGACTACAGTAGATCATGAGGATTTGCACACAATAGATTAAAACAGAAATCATTGTGAATAATCGTTTTGAATTGAAAATCGATTTTGAATTGAACCGTGACTCCAAAAATTTAAATCAAATCGTGAGATTGTTAAAGATTCCCACTGCTAGTGTTTACTCCATCTACATAATCCGGTCTGCATAATGACTCATGTATCAGCAACCTGTGACCAGAAAGTTAATGTCTTTTGTTATTTTCCATAATTAAAATCTACAATCACCCAGGTAATTGAATTGCAGATTTATATGACTTAAATATTTCCTTTTATTTTTTATTTTTTTTTTGCAGGCAGAGTGGAACGATGATTTATTAGGTTCCATTCTGAGGCCAGAAGAGGAATTGGGCATTCCTTTGGAATGCTTAAAACACCATGGCACTGCATCTTTCTGTGGGTAAATTACCTTTCTGTGATGTTGTCATGTTTTTCATTTTGTTTTTCAGTTATCAAAACAAATCAAAGAGAAGTCAGAAGTTGTTCAAAATCATTCAAAATCGTTTACTGATCTACAGCATTTTATAATTTCATCTTGTAACAACGTGGAGGATCTTAATCAAAGGAAATGTCTATATGAATCACATAACTCTAAACTCATATCAGCACACATGACTAACTAGAAGAGATTGTTTTAATTGCTGATTTTGACAAGCAGATTCACACTTCATCATCTCTATCTGCCGAGCAGAATCCAATGGAAAAGGTTCCAGAACAGAACAATCAGAAATGACCCTGATGAATCACAATTTTCTCCAGGAACTACTGAAAGGTTTTTACATTAGAAAAATAAAGAAAAGAAAAGAAAAGAAAAGAAAAGAAAAGAAAAGAAAAGAAGAAGATATGCCATTATTACCATACAGTAGTCAAATTGTAGTAAGATGATATGCTTTTTCTGTTAACATTCTTCCGCTACCACAATCATAGTATTATAACACTGTTTTCATAATTTTATATATATATATATATATATATATATATATATATATATATATATATATATATATATACTTACTTCATAAATGCATGACGGCCATTGCAGATAGAAAAAAAAAGTAGATTTCCATGAACAAATTCAGAACATTTTAGATCATAAATTGTTTAGAAAAAAAAGGAAACGTCTGAGTATCAAGTCAAAAATATATTTTTTTTCTAGAAAGTGTTTTTTCTATAAATATTCTGAGATAAATCACAAAACTTCAGAGTTTTATCTAGTCATTTTTTGACTTTTGGAGCTGAGACATTTTGTAGCATTTTCTAGAAAATTTCTGAGATTTTGGCTGAAATATATTCCTCCTTTTTTTTCTATCTACACTGGCCCTAATACGCTACTGTGTAAATAACTTTCTTGTATTTTCTTTTTGAAGAAGAATCCTCATCAGCGGCACAGTCGACACATAACTCTCTCCAAGAGCCTTTTTGCAGTGGGTCAAATAGCAAAACATTCCTGTTCTGCAGGAGAAGAGGAAGAATTTAACACTCAATGTCATCTCAACAAAACAATGTTTGGGAACTCTACCTAGCTCTGGCCTGGACCTGTACAGGACCTGGGTGGAGGGAACGTCAGCCATGCTGAGTTTTCTGCGCAAACACAGATCTTAACTGAAAACAATTGGAAGAGACAGATCCAATAAAGACGCTAGCAATGAATCTGTAAGCAGCTAATGCTAGGAGTCAACTAATCAAAGCTGGCTGCAATTCAATCTGTGGGTATCTCACTATTTGCAGATGATGGGATTATTTGGATTAGGGGGAGAAATGCAGAAATTCTTAAAGGAATTACACAATGTAGAATCTTGTGTACGGCACTGGAGATTTAGATTTTCCACATCCAAAGAAAAAGTTGTCTCTACAAATATGAAATCAAATCTTCATATTTATCTCAAATTGTAGGAGAGTACCATTTTAGCCTATAATATACTGTATTACATTCGATCTAGGCAAATTCAATCTCAAAAGATCACAATGAACATCTTCCTCTGCAGATTGTTCTTGCATCACACTGTGTGGCATGTGGTGAACACATGGTACACTCTGGTGGCGAAACACACAAACAACACCTTCAGTTTGTTTGTTTCTTTTAATCTGATATTAAAACACATTACAAATTCAGTATGCAAATGCTCTCATTTGTTAAATTAAATTATTGAACAGGTCTTTGTTGGTGCAAGCTGTAGCAAAGAACTTAAATTAATTCATCCACATCTGCACATCAAACAGGCCAAACCTCTACAGCTTGAAAACTAATAAATATATCAGTAATTTACAGGCAAATCAGACCTCAGGCATGTCCGTTCTTTCAGTTCATAACCTAGCTGTCCCTTGAGCTCAGACAGTTCATCACAATGAGAGGAACGGAAGATCGGGAGCAGGTGAGGAAACCACTGCAGGCCCGGTGAGGAGATCAGCCTGTGTAGACAAAAACACTTGGGACGCCCCAAGAAACGGGGCCACATTCTGAAGAAATGTCTACATTGTCCAAAAGTCTTTAAAGACATCACACAGTGCAAAAAAAACAAAAACAAAAAACAACTGAACCTGGCTGAAAACCCCACATGAAGCAAATCGGTTCACCAACACCAACACTGTTCTTGGTAATAAGTCCTATGGAGAGCAGAGAGAGAGGCACCCAGCTGGGCTAACATGTAGAGCACAAAGTTGGCCCTGGAGGGCCGGGATCCTGCATGTTTTAGTTCTCTCTCTGGTGGTAGTAACGACCTTCTCACCAGGTCAATGTTCTTCTTAGTCCTTCTAATGGGCCATCATTTGATGCAGGTGTGTTAAACCAGGGAGAAAACTAAAACATGAAGTCCCTCCAGGACCGACTTTGGGCACCACTGATGTAGAGTCACCTCAATCTTTGGCTTGTTCACAAGTCTGATTCAGTACAACTTGGTTCTCATCTTAATGTTTGACATTTTTAATCAGAAAGAAAGAATTGCTTGGTTCCATCAGCAGTGGAACAGTAGTTATTGGATGGTTTCTGAAGCATCCAACAGTGAGTGAGTGAAGATCAGGGGACTCCTAGTGGGCGTCAGACAGCACTACAACAACTCGATGGCGTTTGAAAAAGGTAACATTTTGGACTCTAAGCTGGACCCTTATATGGCTGTCCAGATTCTAGGCCCAACAAGTTTTGCAGTAGCCTGATGTTGAAACCCACATGAGGGTTTATCTAAATAGAAGTCTTTATTTGCAACAAACCAATAAAGACTTTTTTAGACTTTGCTGTTCTAAACAGTAAAACTGATCAGAGTTGAGGGCTCTACCAACAAAGTCAAATCAGAACAGACCTCCATAGGATTCTGTTAGTTCACTGTTGTTGAGGGCAAAGGTACTAGCATAAGAACCAAGTTGCAATGAACCAGACTCATCTTTAAGATTAACAAACCCAAACATTGAGCTCCTTTTAGCTGTGAAATTAAATTCTGTTGCAGTGTTTCAAACACACAGCAGTGAGAGTGACCAGAGAGTCCGTCTTGGCCTTATTTGGCCTTGTTGTCATCCTGAGTATTTTCCTCTATCACCACGATCTGCACCCCTGATAGCTGTCCACTAGCATCCAGCTGCAGCCCCTGAACAGCCTCAGTCTGTGCCTCCTGCAACTGGCACTGCGTGTCCTCTGCGTCCGCCGCCATGGTTACCTCGATCCCGCTCTGGACCACCATGGCGGTGGCGTCCCTGCCCGGCTCGTCGGCCAGCTGCAGCTCCATCATCCCCACCGTTTGCTCTACAGGGGTGGGGTTGATCTCGATGACTGTGTGCTCCTGGCCAGCTTCCATGTCCCCTTGCATCACCTCCTGCTGCACCAGCATGGTGCCGTCCACCACTTGACCTTCAATGGGGACCATCTCCGCGGCACCGGCGTGCTGGCTCAGGTGCACCAGCTCCACAGGGCTCATCACCGTACCAAGCTGGCTGGAGTCTTGAACTGCAGTGGCGCCTACAAGCGTGAGGCCCGAGGAAGGGTGCAAAGTGATGGCATCTCCCTTTCCATCTCCGGCCACCATGTAGCGAGTGAAGAGCTGGGAGCCGGCAGGGAGCAGGGTGACTGTGTTGGAGGACTGGGCTAAGGAGGCGATGGGCAGCCCTGCCACGGTGAACGGCTGCCCTACAGAGGACAGGGAGATGGGGGAGAGTACAGTGAACTGCTGGGGCTGCAGGGTGGTCTGCTGGCTGATGGGGGACGTCAGGAGGGTGGTGGTGGAGGCCGGCCTGTGGAGGCGGGGACGCTTGGTTGGACGCTTAGCGGTGGCTTTGCTTTTGACCGCTTGAGGGGAGGAGAGCAGCGCTCGCACCTGCTGCTGCTTTTTTTGTTCTTCCAACTGAACTTCCAGGTCTGCAGAAACACAAGATCAGATTTGTTAGCTTACCCTCATATCAGGACACATCTGACATTCGACAAATCTCAATAACATATTTGGGAATATGTTAAAAACCATCCATACATAACATACATTTGGTATCAATGTGAAAGCACTAAACAATGTTTGTCATAATCTCCCAAAGACATTTTATCTGTTGCATGAAGGTGACTGCAATCTAAAACAAATCTCTGAAGTAGTACTGAGACAGCTGAGGGGGGAAATATGACTCTTGCTGAACAGCACTGAACCGGTCTCTGTCCTTTCAACCCGTCTGTCTCTACAGCGTCATGTTCTCACTCAGATACATGTTGAATGAGATTCAAATTAGGTCTACCTCAAATCTGTGCT
This sequence comes from Poecilia latipinna, assembly GCF_001443285.1. Taxonomy (NCBI): domain Eukaryota; kingdom Metazoa; phylum Chordata; class Actinopteri; order Cyprinodontiformes; family Poeciliidae; genus Poecilia; species Poecilia latipinna. The sequence goes on from NW_015114811.1 coordinate 54,368, forward strand.
ATGTAACTTTTATAATTTTTTTTACATATTTGTTGATGTTATGAGACAAGATCATCTGAGAAAGGATCGATCTCCTCTGACTCCTCCCTGACCTATTGTTGATGACGTCTGAAGAAACGCACTGCTCCTGACCAAGAGCAACCAATCAGAGCCAGGGGGAGGGTCTTACCGCTGTCAATCAACCCTCATGTACTCACTCCTCTCTGCCATTATGTGCTAATGGCAGAGAAAAAACTTACTGTTACAGGACAACTATTTATCCACCTCATCTGTGGCCATACTAACTATCCTTGACATTCACAACAGGCTGTGCCAGCTGCATCGCAGCAGAGAGTAAGAGGGTGACAGAGAGGTGGGGATGGGCAGCGCCACACGGAGAGGTGATTAACATCACTAAAACCCGGCTCCTTGCTCTGATAGGTTGTTTCTCGTTAGCACTGGGAGAAGGTGGAGGAACTCGGTTTTTTCTCAGATTATTTGTCTCATACCATAATGTCATGACATTTCAATAAATATGTAAAAAAATATATAATTTTTATAAAAGTTTTATGCCTTGATGTAATGAATAATCATTCTTGGGCAGTTTTCTGGCTGTACTCACGGGTGAGGGTGCTGAGGATCTGCTCCTGGCTGGGGTCCGTCTGCTGTTTCCTCTTCTCCAGAATCTTCTTGACCGAGTCCAGCAGGCCGAAGACTTGGGCAAGGTTACTGAGTACAGCCACCTCTACCAGACAGGAATCTGGGATCAGTGTGGCAACCAATCAAAGGGTCACTTGGTCAGTCAGAAAGGAGGAACAACTTAAGCTGCTGTATCCAGTAAATCCATCATTTGCTCATTACTGCTATAAAAACCATATTTGAAAGCAACATAAGATGTTTTCCAACAGCAGCAGAGTTTGTTCTTTCTTTCAGATAATTTCATACACTTCAGAGTATAGTAGGGCCCAGCGTCCTCACGTTGATGGCCTGCTTTCCTACCTGTGTCCTGTACGGCATTTTGCTCTCTGCGCTGGAGCACGCCGTCCAGCATCTGGATCAGCTCCGTGTTGATGTTGGTCACCACTTCCCCCAGTAGACCCACATCAGCAATGCCCTTCCAGAAATTCAGCGTGTCCTCTGTGGACAAGCAGGAAAGCCTCAGTCAGAAAATGCCTATTGATATAGAAACAGTGCTGAGACTTCCTCTGTTGTAACAGAGATCAGTTCAAGGCGGATCATTGTGACCTGAGATCTCACTGGATCCCTTCTTATCTCCGGACTCCATAGAGCTGGAGCTCCAGTCCAACTTCCTGCCCATTATCTCGGCTCGATCGTCAGTCACCGTACCGCCGTTACCCAGGACCGTGTGAACTGCAGGTCACACAAGACAGCACACACTGGACATATTACAGGTAGGCTGGCAGCAATCATTAAAGGAAGAAAACACCTAACAGGTCTTGTTTTGTTGGAACATTAGAGGGTAAGTATGTCATTCAAACTGGGGTGAAGATTCCTCTTCCAGCAGGTCAACCACACTATCACAGAGCCACAACAATTTACATTAAAGCTGCAACATTAACCTGTTGGTCTCAGGTTGTCATTCACAATGACAGGGGTGTCAAACTCTAGTTAGCATGGCCAGCAATGACGGTAGATAAATGATTTTCCTCTAACTCTAAGTTGATTGACGGTGATTAGACCCTCCTCTGATTGGTTGTTTTTGGTCGGGAGCAGTGACATGAAGCTGAAGCGACCAATAGGGAGAGACTTTTACAGTAAACACCACATCACTTCCAGAGCAAAAATTGACTTTTAAACTGAAGCAAACTTCCTGAATAATTGTTAAATATGTGAATAAACTACAGCAGTCTGTTAAATCTGAGCCTTCTCACCCTGAGAGGATGTGGGCGTAGTAAGGCCGGTGCTGTCCGGAGGGAAGCGAGTGTTGTTGATTAATAGGTCAAACTTGGTACTGCGGCATGTGTTGGTACATAGGGTGCTGTGCTGATAGAAGTCCAGCTGACCTGAATCCATCATTTTCCTGCAGGGTACAAACAGGGAACGCTTAAAGAACAAGGAAACAGTCTCTCCTCTGAGCTTGTCATTTTCAATGCATAAATCTTATGTGAGCTTGCTCTAAATGCAACAACAGAAAGAGGCAGACAATAAGGTACCCATGTGGTATTGTATCACCTGTTTTTTTACCCCCTGCCCTCACCTTAGCATGACTCCCCCCATCCTGATGGCTCTCTTCCAGTCCTTCAGAGTGGCTTTTCCAGACAGGTGCACAAACTGCTTTGGACTGATCAACTGGTCTTCATACTACAGAAAACAGCATTACAACAGTTAATACACTATAGACTATGAGCTAATTTTTGTTATAAACTGTTAGCTTACTAAATGCAAATAGTTAATGGTAGTCAACAGACTTGTGATAACCCACATGCTTAAGTTACCATTTTACCATTTTAGCTAACACTAGCATTTAACTGATTTTAGTTTACGTGTAGCTGTTAGCATTCTAAATTGACTATGTTAATTTAAGTCAGCAGGCTAGTGACAGCCTAAATGCTAATGTCAGCATTTGAGCTGATAGTAGAACTTAGCTGTCATGATTAGAATCAGTTAATGATAGACAACAGGCTAGTGATTGCCCACATGCTTATGTTATCATTTTAGCTAACATTAACATTTGAATTAATTTTATTTTACATATAGCTGCTGGCACATTAGATTGACTAAGTTAATTTAAGTCAAGAGGTTACATGCTAATGTAACCTATTAGCATGTAACCTAACAGCTAGCATTTTAGCTAGCTGTTAACTAAAATTTTAAGGCACACATTTAGTTTTTTTTGTTGATAAAAATAACTAGCTAGCTAAAATGCTAGTGTTAGCATTTTAGCTAACACTAGCATTTTTACAAATTTTGGTTTACATGTTGTTTGCATAACAGATAGATCAGGTTAATGTAGTCAAAAGGATAGTGAGCAGCATTTGAGCTAGCTAACAGAATTTTAGCTAATTTTAGCTTAAGAGGTGAAGTATGCATACTGAACGGAATACGTTTATGTGATCCAACAGAACAGTATTTGCTAAAGTAAGCATAACCCACATGCTAACGTTAAAATTTCGTTTCATTTTGGTGACTTTGTAGAATTTTACAGCATTAAGCTTCGATATACCTTAACACATTTCACGTTGATTCCAGGGCACACAAATTTTTTCACAAGCAACACAGCTTTACAATCACCACAGGTTATAGGACAGCCAATTTCAACATCATCCCCCTCTGTCTGCTCTGTAGGAAAGAAACAAACACACTTGTAGAGACAAAAACATCTGTGCCATTTTTCCTGGACATAAATTATTTTGACAACCTCTCACCTGATTGAGCTTCCACAGCCATAACAGCTGCATCGGTTTCAGCTGACTCATCGCTACAGAAGAAGACAATTCACATATCTTCACTATGGAACACAGTATCATGACCAACTTGTGCATGTTGACGGCTTTAAGGCAGTCTATAGTTCTGAATGGGAATGTAGATTTCATAAGAATCCTGGTAGTAGTACATACCCAGTGCTGATTGGCTGGAGCTGCAGGATGACCTGAGTCTTATTGGGGTCATCTGAATCACCTTCATCCTCATTCTTCACCATCACCATGTCCCCCACAGACACCGTCACCTCATTTGTGTTTGCCATTGCTCTCACAACAGAACACTAGAGTGGGTGGCAGCATTTGTGCAACATCTGTAATGGAGGCCCAACATACAGTATACACTTTACTCAGTCATCCATGTTGAAATCCAGACTTGGGTCTTCAAGATGCTGGTTGTTCTCTACTGTTGTCTACTCAGATTACATTACAAACACATGAAGTCTTTGTGACTGAGGTGGTTTCTGAAGGCAGCTGGTTGCACAGACAGGTCTCAGCAAAAAGGGATCTGAATCACACTTTAGGGATGTACTAAAATGCAAAGTCCAGATTGTGAATCTGTGCCAAAGATCTATCCAATTTAACCAAGCTTGAAGTTTTTTGCAAAAAGATTTAATCCGATTTACTCAGATGTGCAAATTTATGAAACATTCTAACTCAAAGGCCTGCTGCTGCTTCCTCAACAAAGAGCTTTAAAAAAACAAACTAACAAAAAAACCATTTGGGCTGGTCATAAAAATGCCAATAAATACTGTCAAGTTTATGGTTGTAAGATGATAAAACTTTGAAAGGTTCAAGCAATACGAATATCACCATGCATGTACTCTAAAATCTTAAAGTTTAATCAATAAGTATCAAGAATATAATGGTTAGCTTTTGAATGTGTATGTTTGTTAATTGCAGTGAAATTAACAGTAGTTTAAATCCATATTAATGTATTGCTCCTAGGAATAATTCAACCACCTTGAAAATCAAGTTGAGCCAATCAATATCTTAGTTAGTAAGGTCAAATATAGTCGCTTTGTTAGCATGTTGAACATATATCTTAAGTGTTTAGGGTTTTCTGGACTTTTTAATGTTTTATTTGAAACCCTCTTTTACCAGGGTGAAAGGACAAAATTCCAACAATTATTAGAACGTTTCATGTTCTAACTCATTTGTGTGTTTCCCCCTAATCTACACAGGCTACTTTTAGGAATTTGGAGGTAGTCTTTCTGAATAATTGTTCAATCCAACAGCCTCACAGCGTGATACTGACACTAGCTGGTAGTGTTCTGAGGTTTGAAAGCTTCACGTTGACTCCTCCATATATACTTTGACAAAGTCTGTGTCGCCTTTCCATAAAACCGTCCTTGAGAAGATATTAGTTGTGACGTTCGACTGGCCCAAAATGAGGTCATAGCTTCTAATACTAAAAGCGTATTATTTCTTGAGTTTAGTTTCATATTGTCCATAAACATTGTCTAAACAGCCCTATGGCTGTTTAAACCAAAGGACAAGATGTTAAATAGCGATATACTGCATTTAACTTTAAAACTTTAACATGTCAGTTTGAACGCGCGTGGGTAGTGGGTTCTCCATGCGCAGCGGGGGGTGGGGGTTATAAAATCGCAGTTTAGCTCCAAGTGAGGGGAAATTTGACTATTTTCGTTCGATCTCTAAGGCCACACGACACCTAAAGCTATTCGTTCTAGTTAAATATCAAGACTTGTAGCTCCAGAAGTTGTCGGGCTGTCATCGCCTCAAAAACCAAACCCAAATGTGAGTCGTTTAGAACCACCGAGCTACACAGTCTCAGTTTGGTGGTAGCCATTACAGCTAATGCAGCAGCGTCGTTTCATATGTAGGAAGCTGGACAATAGTACAGAACTCTACCGTCCGAGACGGGTAAACCTTTGCATTTAAAGTGTGACGGCTACGTGCCGCTTGTCTATGAACCGTACGTCCCCTCGTAACTCTGCATTTTAACTCTCCGCTCCCCCTCAAAATGACGTCTCCCTGTGCGGCGGCACGTACAGCAAACAACGGCACGGCGACGGCGGCGTTGCCCCTCCATTCTGCGAGAGGCTGGCTGACTGAACCCCCTTCCGCGATTTAAGCTAACCTCTGCGGCTAAAATCACCGTTTGTGTCGCTGGAACAATGTTACTCTGCAGTAATATATATTAAAATTCACATTGTGGAAAAAGGCCCGTCCTTACCGTTTTATGAAGACAAACACATCCCTAGATTGTGGGGAGCTTCGGCGCATGCGTACTTGCCTCTTGTAGCCGTACTTCCTGCTAAACAGCGCTCGCCCTGTTTTAAGCTTACTTGCGAAAGGCAACAATGTCAGAAAGTCACTTGATCAGACGGGACTGAACGATTCCCACAATATAACACATTCATGCAAATGGACAGATTGTTAAGTCTGGTGATCTGCTACGTTTTATACCCTTATTTACGGGATTGTGTCAGTCAATCTACAGGTTCCGATAAAATCTTTGATTTCATTCGCAACAGAAATAAACCTAACTGCGTTAGCACTAACATCATCACATAAAGTGAAGCTTGGCATGAGTTTCTTAAAATACATTGAGGAGGCGCCAGAACAAATGGTTACTAGCAGCCTCAGATTTTAAAAATTATGCTTCCGAAATCTCTTGATGGCGATTCCGCAAAGAGGATGAGACTCCCTCACCCTCCCTGTGTCAATCACGACAGAAGCCCTTTTTAGTATGAGCTGGTTCTGACCACGTCTATATGATCACTGGGATTATCTGTTTCACTTAGAGTTTCAATGTTACCCCTGACGTCAAAATATATAATCATGAAAATTGGTGGTGCCTCACAACGTTAATAAAACTACTAGTTTTCTGGTTTAATATTATAATAAATGTTGATAATATATAAATATTTTTTCTATTTCAATAGCAAAGTAAACCACCCGAAACGCATGATGGGTAAAGAAAGGGCGTGACCCTCTTCACTCTTGATATGCTATTGGTTGTTGTGTTCAGCCGACGCAGTGTTTTGATGAATCTACAATAAATATTTAAAACGACTGTTAAAAAGTGACTATCGTCATGAAAGGGCATTTTCACAATTGTAGAAGTTGTTATACTTTCACTCGTGTTAGTGGTAGGAAATGCAAAAATTAAACATGATCAAAAATACCAACGTTTTAAAACCCTTCAAATTTCACTTAATTTATTAGTTTACTTGAATCATGACTGGACAAAACAACAAGGTATGACCAGGTTTAAATTAAAAAAAAGTTCACCAACATACACTACACTGAAACTATTCCTCACTCACCCTTCACAGGAATAAGCACAAAATGTTTTCATAATAGTAGGAAGGAATACAGTATTTGTGATTTAAGAACTGATTTATAATCACTCTTAAGCACAAATGGCCTCCTGTTTGTCCTGTGTTTTTTTTTTTTTTTTCAATCCAATTCAGCACCAATTCTCAGACATTATATTCTAGTTTATAAAACAGCATGTTGTGATTGATTGGGTTGAAACTGCGTATTTATTTTAACTGAGGTTACAGTGTCTGTAAAATCTATTCACCTTCTTGAATGTTTTACCCTTTTTATTGCTTTCACAAATCAATTGTGAAAAATAAATAGAAAAGCATCCATTAATGTCAAAGTTAAAACAGATTTCAACATAACAAGAACAAATAAAAATATTAAATGAAATGTAACATAAAATAAGTGATTGCATCTATTGACATTTTTATTCACCCCCTTTATAGTCCATCCATCCATCCATCCATTTTCTGAACACCCTTGTCCCTCAGTGGGGTCGGGAGGGGTGCTGGTGCCTATCTCCAGCTAACGTTCCGGGCGAGAGGCGGGGTACACCCTGGACAGGTCGCCAGTCTGTCGCAGGGCCCCCTTTATAGTGTCTGATCAAATTAATAGCAAGTTTTACTGAAAAGCAAAAAAACCCAATATAATAATAGTAAGCAGGGCATGAAATCTGTCATTCACATAAAAAGAGAAACGCAGCACAACGAATTGCTCTGGCCTCAGGCCAGGGATAAACGAGGACTCTGTGGAGCTACAAAAATGAGGAATTCAGACCAAAGCATTGCCGTTCTATTTTATATAAACCATAAGTGAATGATTTACATATGAAAAGGAAGGACTTTAAAGCATGATATGTCCACTTCATGTTATTTTGTGAAGACAAATTTGAAAAATTTGTTGACATTCAAATCTGGTAGAGACATATCCCTAAAAGACTTGCAGCAGTCATTGCATCACAAGGTTGTTTAGTATTGATGGTACTGGATAATGCAAATATTCCAATAGAATACACTGTGGTCATAATGTAACAAAATCAGAAAAAATTCAATGTGTTTGAATATTTTTGTAAGCCACAATATCATATGAATCATATATATGTATATATATGAATATAAATGAGTTGAATCTCATACCTTAATAAGTATGGTAACCCTTACATGCACAACAGTCTAGTTTTAATATCGGATGACTTATGTGATTTGTCCACTAGTCAGGCTAAGTGGAAATTAAAAAGCAGTGCAGTAGCTACAACACACACATCACTGTATATCTTCACCTGTAGACTGAGATGTATACCAGTACTGGGCAAGGTTAGGGTTTGGATTAGGCCACTCAAGTTAATAGAAAGTTCCAATAAAGACTGAAATGCAAATTCATGTGTATGTGAGTGTTTGTGATGATGGGTGTAGGAGAGCTACAAGTAACCAGTCCAAATATGATATATTGAACATCTATTTATTTATTCTTTTATCAGTCACTGACATTACATCACCCCCAAAAAAATATTTTAAGTAACAAATTAAAAAAAGTAAAGTCATGAATTCTAACCTCTGAAGAGTTTGTGATTTAGTTCCACAAGTGCATTTTCTTTATCATGAAAAGTGATTTAGACCAGTTTGTACAACATATGAGAATCTTAACATTTTCTCTTCTTCAAAGCCTTGTGCAAACTGAAAATAAAGTTTGGTGACTAATTAAGAAACATGTGATTGTTACCAGAAAAAAACAACAACTTTAAAATAAAGTGACATAATAGAATCTGAAAAAATACTCCTAGCCAACAGCTGTGCTAAACTAGCCTTAGCAAAATCTGACTGAGCCACTTTCTTGTTCTCACTTCCTAAACTGATTCCTCAGCTAGTAGTTATACAGTTAATCCTATTAACTGTATAACTTAGTTATACAGTTATATTAACTGTATAACTATTAGCTATACAGTTAATAGTTAATCCTATTAACTGTATAACTAAGCTGATCTTAAATGAATATGTATATGTAGCCTAATCAGTTTGAAAATGAAGTGTAGTTCAAAACCTAACTAGCATGGCTTAGCAGATGCTTTTCCAACTTTTTCTCCAGTACTCGTCCTTGGACTTAGTATACATGCTGCAAAGTAAGGCTGCCTCTAGCTCTAGATTCAACCCCCACACATACGTATGAGTGGCAACAATATTCTCCGATCACATTTCAAAGCCAAACATGCAGATTTCTGTAAAAACGTAACTTATTTCTACATATTACGTGACAAAAGAAGCTGGGTTTGCAGTGGAAAGTGACAATGATTTGCATCGCCTACATCACACCTAATATAGTAATATGACTTGAGACGTTATTTTCAATGTTACTCTTAGTTGATTCCCATTGGTGGCTAAAGAGGCATTTGATTCAAAAATGAAGTCTTTCAGAAATAATATTTGATCATCCTTCGAAGTTAAAAAGGCATGATCTTTATCTACTGTGGTTAATAAATTGAAAAGTTGGGTAAAAAGAGCAGCAGACTGAAACGATGGAGTCAGTAAAGAATGACAGCATGTTATTCATCATGAGCAGCTTGACCCTGTATAAAGGAGGAGACAAGGAAAAAGGTAATAACTGGAGCATAGTCAGAAATACTCATTTAAATTGAATCTATCAAGGCAAAGAACCTGTAAGATAAAGTCTTCCTGTGCACTCAGAACATATATACTGTATATAATATGCATGAACAAAAATATATAGAAAAGTGAATTTGAGTGTAAGAGTAAAAAATAAAGGGATGCTGCAGATGTAGCATACTATCGTCCTTATATTACACTGTGCTATAACACATATTGTATGCTGAATTAACTAAATATTCTATATTATAGAACAGAATAAATGTCTGGCAATCTTGTGTTTGGTGGTGGAGGTTTAGTAGGTGGTGAAGACGAGTGAATTCCTAAGAGTTCTGGGTTATCAGGCTGTTTAAAACCTCTTTAGTCCAAAAGAATTCTGAAACCTGGGAAGACTGCATGTCATGCTTTGTTATAATTACATTTCACTCTTCGCTAAGTATGGCATTGTAGAAGGAAGTGTGGTGGCTAAATTAGTCATGAGTTTTGGGTTACTTTTAGGGATGCACCGATTGCAGTTTTCTTGCTGGTCGCAGATTGCCAATGACCTGGGAATTCTAATAGCAAGAAAGTCGCTGAGTTGGCAACAGTAAAGTAACTATTCTTAACTGCAAACATGCAGACATGATATGGTGGGTCAGTCTGACAGTCAAACCTCTCTTGTGGCAGAGTAAGAGAACAGTGACTGATTTTTAGACCTTTACCCAGGTAGATAAGATCAGAGGACAACATCAGCTTCATATGTAAGTATCAGCCGATCACTGATCTCTGAAAATGAGGGAAATCAGGGCTGAGTGATTGGTTCACCTCTAGTAACTTTAGTAGTAAGTTTATATACTTTAGAATATAATTTAGAATCCCAACAAATACATATTTTTTCTACAATTAAGGTGCAAAAATAATCTTCTCTCTTGACTAATGAGACACAGTTTGGGTTTTGAGAATTTTGAGAATACATTAATAGTAACAATTTCAAATGTTGATGAAACATTTAAATTTTTCCTCTTGCAAGATTTAACAAGATGAATGTGTTCACTTCACACTATAAGAAAGCTTCTTGTCTGTTTTACCTTGAAGAATTGAAGCAGAGACATCTTACCTGGGCTTCACACATGGAGACATTGACCCAGAAGTATACTAGCACACTTATTTGTCATATATCAGAAGTCTGCAAAAGACAAAAAGCAGTAGAAAACAACCCTTTTCATTTGGTAGCTGGCTGGCTAATATGTTATCTTAAAGCTAAAGTTAAAATAATTGATCCCATAAAAGTCATTGTTAGATAGACCATCAAACTAAAAGGAAGAACACAGTGGACAGACTTTTGTTTGGAAACATGCACCAATCACTTTCAAACGCAAGCAAGTTCAAAGAATAGCTCAGAATAGCAGTCACTGACAAAGACCTGAATGAACCATCAAATATTATCTTAGACCTTATCAAGATATAGGTTGATTTAAAAAAAAATCTGATGAACATGACATTATTTCAAGTCATGAAAATTATCTAAAACACTGCAGTAACCATGCCAGACCTGCAGGCGGCAGTGCAACACCGCCATGACAAAAAACACCCAAAACAGAGGAATGAACCTGAAGGTCACATGTTTATGTTCTTGAGGTTGAGAGTTGCGTTAGAGCTGGGGTAATGACGTCAGGGTCTTTAGCTAAATGTTTTGTGGTTATCGACATGAAAACTCAAAGGTGGCATAAAGGGAAACACCAGGTTGGCACTGAAAGACCTTTTCAGATCTACAGTTTTCACGGCTCCTAAAGCATGTTTTTTGTTAGAATGCAAAGCTGAAACAATAACAGCTTTTTATGTACTTTGCGTGATGTTATTCCTGTGAGAAGAGCGGTTCAGTAGAAGCTAGTTATGCAATAGCTGTCCAGTATCTTCTGTGTAGATCCACCCACAGAAGATATCTAATCTCTACGCTGTAAGATTTGACTTACAACTTGAATGTTGCAAAAGATGTGCTAATTTTATGATGGTTGAAAGAAAAACTTTAAAAATAAGTAGAGCAAGGAAAAGTTTTGTAGTCATGTAACAAGTGACAGAAAACAAGTTTCACTGAGGGTGTGAAGGGGAGAAGCCTAATGAGGAATTCACCCACCTAACACTGTCAGTGCCTCCACTTGGAAAGTTGAAGTTACTACACCCTATAAAGCCATTCGCTTTCAACTGTGACTTTCAGAAAGGGCTTAAAAGAGAGCTGAAGAAGTTTTTGTTTGAGTTACTTACTCTTGTGTTTTTGTAAGATGAAACTGGTCAGAAAATCGTTCCAAACCTTCAGTTTTTCCCAGTTAACACAGTGGGTGGGAACAACTAGTCTCACAGCATCTCTCACAATTTTCCCATGATTCCAGTTTTCTCTCAGTGTCATCTTTCCCAATAAAGCTGTTACAGTTTTATCAATGTTACCCTAAGTGAGTGAATGCTTATAGAAAAAAAAATAAGAAATTATTTTCCTTTACCAATTCAAGCAATTCTTAGTGAGACATTAACACCTCTAGTGTCCATCTTATTACTAGTGTTATTTACAGATGCCTTAAATGGAACCACTAATCTTAGTACCATGGTCTATCTGTATGTAAACATCTTAACTACAAATATCCTCAGATTCTGATGGTATGCATCTATTTACAAGATGATTAAAGGTTTAAAATCAGTTTGGTGTTAGTGCACACAGTTTACAATAACAGGAGGAGCAGCACACTGATTTACACTTATTGCAGTATGCTGTGTGTCTTTACACTATCAACTCCAACAGCTTCCTGTGATCTCTTTGCACACCATCTCTATAGTTTTTATTATCTATGAGAGTTACAACAGAGTGTAGGCAAAACATTGCACGAACTTTGACAGGTAGACCTTACAATCATAAGTCCGTTTGCTCCTGTACTGAGAGAAGGGCATATGGCTAGGTTCTGTTTTTCACATTGGGTAAGGCTCTATGCACCTGGTGTTATGCCTCACTACATAGATTCCACCTGCCAATAAGACTGGAATGCACATTTCCTGGCAATAATCCCAGCTCTTAGAATGACCCAAACAAAGACAAGGGCACAAGTCACAAAGTAAGGAAGGAACAGTGGCTACATCACAGGGTGCTGACCCAGAGTGGTCTGGTTTCTATGGACGGCCGCAAGACGAGGTGAGATCTCAGTGCGATGGGACAGTTTATGAACACAAAGAATCAACAGTTAGCAGTGGCAGCCCTTCTCTGGGGAAGCAGTCGCAAGATCCTCTTCGTCGTCGCCCGGGTAGAGGACCTTTGCAGTGAGGCCACTTTTAACGCCATCCCAGCCATCACGGGTAACGATCTCCCCCATCTTCATCAGCTCGAAGATATCTCTGGTCAGCAGCTCGAACGCCCGGTCCACATTGCTGTTGCACTTAGCCGACGTCTCGATGTAGCGGATTCCCAGATCGGCGGCTAGCTGCTCGGCCTCATCCCGGCTCACCTTGCGGTCCTTGTTGAGGTCGCTCTTGTGGCCGATGAGAATGTAGACCATGTGGTGGGGAAGGATGTGCTCGCTCACCTCCTTGTGCCATTCTTTCACATGGTCAAAGGTCTTGCGGTTGGTGAGGTCAAAGACTAGCAGTCCCCCAACAGAGTTGCGGTAGTATGATGTTGTGATAGACCTAGGGAAAAAAGAAATTATTGATAAATTCATAACTCAGAACAAATGTATTCTTCATCAAAGCAGAGCTTATGTTGGTGTGCTCTAGAAAATGACTGGCCATTCTCCTAAAATGAGTGAAAGAAAGTCTGAGAAATTTGAGATAGGGGGTTTAGGGAAATTGAAAAAAAAAAGTTACATTGTCTAGTAATAGACAAATTAAAGTTGTGCAGAATTCACGTCAAAAGTTTCCTAAGCTCCATTTCTTCAGAGACATACAATTCCTGCACTAGCAATCCTGCTTTTAGTGTAGGTCTGAGATTGATGTCTCTTCTGAGGTTCTCCAAACAAGTCCAAATACAATCCGATTCAAGGTTAAAGTTCTTGTCAGATCAAGTGTTGAGTCAGTCTAGAGCTGGTTGAGATCACACCAGTCCCTCAATATTTTACATCATCATTAGAGACAAGCTGATGATGTAAAATAGATTTTGGAAGTCATTTTATAAGGTCTACATGAAAAGATTTAATCAGCCTGTGTTGTGTGGGTTTCAAAGGAAATTCTTAATCAGCTCTGATAAAGACGGTATGATCTCACACTGACAAACTTTGAAAAATCCAACCTCTAAATAGAGAATGTTTATTCAGTGGGGAAAATAATCTATATTAAGAAATAAAATCTTTGTTTACACTGTGGGTTAGTGGAGTTTTTTTTCTACATAAAGGTTCTGGCATTGCTTTTTCTGATAGGTTTTTGTGGACTCAGTCTTCTTTTCGTATCTTTTTCTATTCCGCTGGTCTGAAACCAGGTCATTTATGTTTACTCCCAGTCGGTCGGGACAGATGCCCTCTCGCACTGAGCCTGGTTCTGGTGCTGCTGGAGGTTTCTTCCTGTTAAAGGAGAGTTTTTCCTCTCTACTGTCACTACGTATACATTCTCAGTATGAAGGATTGCTGCAGTCAATGACTCAACTCTACATGAAAGTCCAGGAGGAGTGAACGCTACAAGTCGATAATCTGCTGAGTTTTCTTTGACAAAATTAATTTTACAAATTTGAATAATAAACTGAACTTGATGACACTGATAACTAGGATCAGTTGAAATATATGTACTTGGTCCAGTCATTCTGCCTGTATGACTGGATTTAATTGGCTTTACTTTGTAAAGTACCTTCAGACAATGCTTCTTTTGAACCAGCACATTATACAGTAAATAAACAAAATTGAATAAATTTAACAAAGAAAGAGTCTTTTCTTTTTGACGTAAAATTAACATCCTCACACATACTCCATAACTTTTAGCCTTTCCTGGTTATCAGGACGCAAAGCAAAAGTAATGTTCTGGTAGGAAAACAGAAAATGGAGAAAAAAAAACAGATTTCAACTGAGACCTCTAATTCAGCAAGAAGCAAACTTGATTGACCCAGACAGACACACACCGAGCACCACTACAGAGTGGACACACACCCATGAATGTAGGATCTAAAGTTTCTACAGGTTGTTATGGAGACACTGATTTTAAAACAGGGTCAAAGTCACTCTATGGCCAGCTGTTAATACTAGGTAATTGTGCTGCAAGCTTTTCCAGTGGGTTCAATTTTGAAAATAAAACAACAAAAGCACATTCACCGAGATAAGCAAATCATAACAGTGTGTAGTTCAACTGGGTGAATGCCATCTGCTGTACCATCTGAACTGGCTGTCATGGTAACACTACATGCGGTATGTGTGACTTCACCAGAGTTTCATTATGGCATGGTCCAGCTCTCGGCAGCTTCCTAGTCTGTATTCCTGATATTTATAGTGATTACTGAGTCAGCATTTACACAATGTAAGATGGCAGCAGTTGTGCTATGCTAAATGCAACACTACCACGGTTCATAGTTTAAGAATGACATCAGTAGGTATGCTAATGCATTTGTGGGTCTAAAACTAGTCTGGACAAAGTCAGCTAACTAACTAAAAATCCTTATTTTTAGTTAGTTAGTTACCTCCATGCCCTGCGACAGACTGGTGACCTGTCCAGGTGACCCCGCCTCTCGCCCGAAACGTTCACTGGAGGTAGGCACCAGCACCTCTCCTGACCCCATTAAGGGACAAGGGTGTAAGAAAATGGATGGATGGATGGATGGATGGATGGATGGATGGATGGATGGATGGTTCCCTCCACTAGGATTCCCTACTTTAATTACACCTATGGCAGATGTTCTGCAGTGGACTCCACTAACTGAAAAACATGTTTTTCCATATTCTATATTTCCATGTTCTTGCTGTTATATTTTCCCAACATTAGCAGATTAGCATTAAGAGGTGGAAGTTATTCTCATTTTACAGGTCATTGCTGCTCTGATCCTTACATGCAGAAACTCAAAAGTACATTTCAGAACTGCAGCTTGTTTTGGGGAAAACTGGGAATGTTCTCCAAATATTTGGAGCATTTTTTTTCTGCTAACTCCTGCTTGTCTATAACTAAAACATTTACGAACCGTTAGCTCTTTCAGAGGACTGCACCCAGCTCTTCTGTGTGTGTGTGTATGTTGCATAACCACACACTATTTACTGTGCGGAAGGAGAGCAGGGCTGTTGTGTGAAAGCATTGGTCCTATAGCAGGAGTGAATCATGATGTACAGGATGTGTGATGACCAGGTGAGGTCACAAGGTCAGCATGGGCATGTCCACATGTAGACCACCCAATCAAAACGGCATCTGCTTTTAAAATTCACATCCAGACGTTCTGGAAATATATTATGATGAATTTAGGGACATAATTTAGAAAAAAAAACAACAAAGATTTGTCTCCCTATAATATTAATTAGTGTGAGGGGAAAAAAGACAATGACATTTTTGTTTCTGGGCTGAACTTTGACAACAATTTGTCACATTATAACCAGAGATTATAGTTTGTTTTATTGAGATTTTATGACAGTGGAAGGAAAATGAGATGTAGTCTCAACATTTCTCTCATATAATAAATTTCAGAATTGTGGCTTGCATTTGTACTCAGCCTTTCCAAGAAGCAGCACCTTACAGAGGAACCTTCCTCTGAACTACCGCTCTGACTCTACCAGCTGTGAACATCTGCAGACTGACCTTTGAACCTATCCTGTCTGAGAACTCCGGCTCAGGCAGATTGGACGGAGAATAAAAATATTTTTACCAAAGCTGCAACTAATGATTATGTTAGTAACTGATTATGCTGATAATTAATCAGTTAACCAGATGAAAAATTGTTACTTACTACAGATTTTGTTTTTCATTTAACCACGTCAGCCTTTTTTAAAAAAATACAATACAAGGAATGCCTGGAAAGATGCAAATAAACAAACAGTTCAATTTCTTTTTTTAAATAAGAAAAACTTTTTTTGACTAAAAATTAATAGCAGCATTCCTTTTGTAGCAAAAGATACATCTGCAGCTAAAACAACCATCCTAACATCAACATGTGAAAATCTCAGGCCTTTCTGCTGAGGAGTATTCTTTTGATTAACTGATTAATAATTGCACAGCAAAAGGTGCTTAATATGAGATTTATTTTGTTTGTTTTTTTTACAGAATCGCAGGTGAAGCTAAAACTGCCACATGAGGAGTTCTGGAAAACAAACAACATGAATTCTGGTTTTTCTGGGTGAACTACATTACATGAAAAGAAAAAAAAAATCAAAACCGAGAGGAATCCTTGAGCGGAGTGAAGCCTGATGGGAAACACCTTCAAAAGGAAAAGCAGATCTAAGAGCGGAGCTGCTTCTTAAAAACAGAGTCATTTCTGTCCGACAGCCCAGCAAGCATCACAAGCAGCAACAGCTGGCTGACTGCTACAATAGTTACACAAATCTAGATTAGCTCTGACTTTGGCGTTGCCCTGGAGACCGTGGGACTGGATGATGGGGATTCAACCCGCGGCCTAAATAAGAGGAGACTCCCCATTATCCGCGAATGAAATGCTGCGTGTCTGCTGCTGTTCCCCCGGCCGGGCCGTCTGTCATCACAGCCTCGTTATGATTCTCCACACCGAGGCAGAGGAACGGTCTGGGTGAAAAATGACACACAGGGCGAGCTGCCACACACAGGCCCGCATTATCGAACCTAAACCTGGCTCATGATGGCTGCTGCGTCGCGGCTCAGCATTCACATCAGATCTGATCCCCGTCGTACCTGAACCGCTCCTGTCCGGCCGTGTCCCAGAGCTGCAGCTTGATTTTCACCCCGGGCTCGATGTCCAGCGAGCGGGCGTAGAAATCCACCCCGACCGTGGGATCCGCCACGTCGCTGTAAATCCCATCCGTGAAGCGCTTCAGCAGCGACGACTTCCCCACGGTGGAGTCCCCCAGCAGGATGATTCGGAACTGGTATTGCCACAAAGTATCCATGGCATGACTAGAGGCAGAGATGCGGCGGTGGAGGAGGTGTTGTGTGTGTGTCGGGTGGGGGGGAGGGTGCTGGGTGGGAAACAAAGCCGTGTGTTTTCCACGGAGCTCCGGCTGCTGCTGCTGCTGAGCGGCCGCAGCAATCATGTGACAGCTTTACCTCTGCTCCACTCCACAGACACAGACCGGAAACAGGAGCAGGGACGGAACGAGCCAGGCGGCTTGTTAACAAAGCGTATTAATGAAGTATTAACCAGCTGCAGCCTGTAGCATGATGCTAACACTGCTTTATCTTTATTCCCCCTCTGCTGGTAAACCTCTGAGCTCAGAGCCGGAGCTGTCCGCGGTCCTGAAGACTGATGTCACCCCCAGATTAAAACTGCTCTGGTGGTCACGTGCAGATCGAACTATTACTGGCAATAAATGTTGGCGATACCTTATACTGCTGTGTTTTATTATTTGGAAAGTCCAGTTTCTGCTTGGTGAGCTGAGTGACCTCCATTGTTGGTCAGTTGGAGGAAGTCTGGAACCAGCAGGACTCTTCCTGGAGCCGCTGCCTTCTGAACTGAGCCATCAGGTCAGGAGGCCAAGAACCTGATGGTCACTCTGTCAGAGCTGCAGTGTTCCTCTATGGAGAGAGGAGAAACTTCCAGAAGGACAACATGTTCTGTGGCCAGAGAGCCACTCAATAAAAGTGTCATGGCAACCAGTCTGGAGTTCACTAAACAGCACCTGAAGGATCTCAGACCAGGACAAACAAGATTCACTGGTCTGATGAGACAAAAGTTGAACTGTCTGGTGTGAGCGCCAGAAACATCCTGGATGAAAACCCACTGCAGAGCATCCTGACCTCAGACTGGGGCGACATTTCAACCCAAAGCACATGATCCAGATCTGAAAGGCTTCAGAACCAATCTGTGAACGTCCTGAAGGGGCCAAACCAGAGTCCAGACATGAATCTGATTGACATCTCTGGAGAGAGGTGAACATGGCTGACAGACGTCTCCATCCAACCTGATGGAGAAGAACGGAGCAAACAGCCTAAAGAGAGGAGGCTGAGCTGGAGGCTGCAGGTTCAGACTGGAGGCTGTTAAAGCTGCCAGAGGAGATCAACATGTCTGCATATACTTAGAGTAAATGTGATTTCTTTGGTTTCTGTTTTTAATAATTGTTTTTCATTTAATACAATTAAATGAATATTAATGGATTCCTTATAGGACTAGAGTTTGACACATCTTCTAATAAGGATAATAAATATCAGAATCAGAATTATTTTATTGTCATTGTCAGAAAGACAACGAAATTGCAGTTCCAGCACAACCATCCATCCCACATGGGAAGTGGGAGAGAGGGGATAGTTGGCTGAGGCATCGCTGCCCAACAGGCGCCGCCTTGCAGAGGAAATAGGAAAAATAAGAAAAATATGGGTAATAAAAGTACTTTTTTTTCTCTCTTCTTAGAACTGATTTTAAACATTGATGTTCCTCTGTTTATGTCTTCGTGCTCTGCTGTTTCTAACTGATTACAATAATTACAAGCCCCCATTTGATGTTTCCCTTTAAGAACAACAGAACCCCATACGGCCAGCACTCAGACGTTATGTTATTACTTCTTCTCTCCAACTTCCATTCCTACAACTATCAACCCTCACAGTCTTTTGGATGTTATTTGCTACAGGTGTCATTATTACCCCGTTGTTCCTGCCACATCCTAATTATTTTTGTTTTAAACAACAGATAGATTTTTCCCTCACATGCTCAGAGGAATGTCTAATTTAATAACATACTTCAGGGCCTTTTTCGCTTATCTATCTACTTCTGCATTTCTGTCTATACACGAGCAGGAATCCAGACAAATAGATTAAAACTGTTCTTATGATATAGGTGGAACAATATGATATTCTAAGTAGTAGATCAAGTAATGGAACTTGACTATCTGACACAGCTTTAGCTTTGTTTATTCCCCTAATTCTGTCAACAACTAATATTATAAGTTAATTCAACTGGTGCGTAGGTATCCCTGCGCCCAAACTATTCGTTTCACTGGTGTGATTAGCAGGTACCTTCAGGAAGACAGCTATTTGATAAATTCAAAGAAAAACACATATCCCATGATGCCTCTGGGTCATGTGACCTACAAAGACCAATCAGTTAGAGACTACAGCCTGTATAAAAGCAGAGGAGGTGGCGCGTTTCCTTCTTCTTGAGAATCTCCCGAAAGAAGTAGTGCAGTAGTAAAATCAGAAGAAGAAGCAGCAGCGGTTCTGTAGATCTGGTAAGACCTTGTTGAGTTTAGCTAACATTATACTGAACTTTAAAAAGCAACTAGTTGATTAAGTGTGTTTAACTGTTGAGCGCAGGCGGCTAGCTAATGAACAAGATGGGTAGAGCTAGCAGAAGAAGCTACCTCACTGTTGTAGAGTGTGTTGCATTTTAAAGTTTTATTCTCATCTGTATTTATAAATATTGCAATCGAGGTCTGAACAGAGATTAGACATGTTTAGCGTAGCTAATTTAAAGTTAGCTATAGCATGACTGCTAACATTGACCCACGTGCTCCGGCCTGCTCATTCCTCACGCGAGGAGGTGTCGTGCTTCACTCATTTTCCCTGCCGTGCAACAACCAGATCCGTTTACCAGTTCCGGTACCCGACCAAAACCCCTTATTCATTACCAATCCTCAGCACACCTTCAGTTTAAGTCGTTAAATTCAAAGTTTATCTGCAGTGTTGCTGTAATCGTCAGGATTAGCATGTGGAACTAGCCTGATCTGACGGTTGTGCTCTACCTGCAGCTTCCAGTCTTTGCCGTCTCTGCAGTTATGGATCTGAACCCAGGACGCAGGTACGTTCTGCACGGCAGTCGCTCAACCCGGTCCAACACTCAGGCTCCTATCGAAGCCGGTCGTGCTCTGCTGTAGCAGCGGCCGGTCAACAGGAAGCCCAGATGAAATCTTTCACCGACGGTCGCTGTTCAGTTGAATAGTAACTGCTCCAGCAACATTTAGGGAAAGGACACATGGTATGTGTAGAGGTCAGATTGTGACGTCATATTTCCGTTCTGATCAGGTCTCGGTCAGCGCTGGGGGAACCACATGCAGGTCCAGGTGAGCCCCAGAACCAGCTGCTCTGGCTGACAGTCCAGGCTGTGATGATAAACTTGCCCTCACTGAGTATTGATCTGACTGAGTTTTTGTTTACTGAGCCTTAAGTCTCACAAAACACATGGAAGTGTGATTTATTAAAAAGCTGATCTAAGTGGTTTGTGTTTAGGTGATGACCCTGGGTGACATGGACATGAACTGGATGGAGACTGTACGATCCAGGTAATGTTTCTCAGCTCTGCAGCCTTTGGCTAACACAGCAGCATGCTATCCTAAGGATCTGAGCTACATGTGGCTCATGGTTCTCCAAATGCATGCGAGAACATTGGGTGGTCTTTGACTGCTGAGGCCCCTCTGCCTCCAGCAGCCACTCAACCGTCCTACAGGTCAGTAGACGGGTCAGAACCACTGACTCTTCTTCACTCTTTTTCAGAAGGGGTAAATGTTGGTGTACAGGTTGACTGGGAAGTGAGCGCTAGCTCTGCCCTCTAAAGGTATGAACCAAACCCTAACGTAATGTCTGGTCTATGATGACTCTAAAGTGAGCAGACTGTTGGATGAAGCTTGCGGATATGGGACTGAGATCAGACTTGATGATTAGTGCATTTAGATGATACTGTTTACCAAAACTAAAAATGACTGTTTCAGATGTTGGTGTGAGAAGATCACCATGGAGACCAGCTGCAGGCCAGGAGTTCAGAAAGCTGCTGCTTGATGAGAATGTGTGCAAAGAATCCATGACAAATGATTGTGAAACTGATGCTGTAAAACTGTCAGCTGTTGGGTTGGAATAAAAACCACTGAAAATACTTAATATGTCCATTTATTTGAATCTCTACATGCTTTAAAGATGTACAGAAACATGTGTAGCAATATTTACAGTAAGGCCACAGGAGGACAGGTGAATCACTCCAGTACTGGATGAGTTTATTGACCAATTCATACAGAGTTCACACTAAAAGCAGCTGCCACAGCTCACAGCACAGCCAGTATTGAAATTCATGCAGGATCAGTAACAAGTGGGAATCTCTATTTCAGAGTCCGGGGTGCTGCTGCCACTCCTGTCGCTGTACACGTCCCTGGAAACAACACACTTTCAGAATGCAAGCTTATTTTTCCTTTCAAATGAGCAGAAAAGTTGTGGGGTTACCGCAGAGACAGCCGGCAGCCTTTCTGTAGATAACCCTGGAGCTTCCCTGCAGCTGCCAGCAGCAGACCCAGGTACGGAGGAGACGGCTTGATGGGCCGAGACGTGAACTCTGGGTGGTACTGCACTCCAACGAAGTACGGGTGATCTGGAAGACCCAAGCTATTAGAACCTGGAACCAGACAGCTGGAGCTGACCCAACAAGTTTTAGGTTTTACCGTCAAGTTCTATGATCTCCATCCGCTCTCCTTCCACATCCTGTCCAACGAAGTGGAAGCCTTTGTCTTCAAAGTGACTCTTTAGCTCAGGGTTTACCTTAAAACAAGACAGTGTACTGTCAAAACTAATGGGCAATTTAAGTGCTTATTTAATAGAATATCACTCTATTAAACTGTCTATTCTGTTTATAGACAGTGTTTCCAGATTGGGCAAGTTTCCACCTGACCATTCAGATTGCTCAAAGTGTCTGCAATTTCAACGTTCAAAGACAAAAGTCGCATTTTATCCGACTTATGTCACCGATGCGAGACGTGTGTCAGAATAAGCCAGACGTGGTAAATCTGGATGGAAACTATGGCTGAAAATTATGCAAGTATGAAAGCAGTCTGTCAGTGAAGCATATCACAATCCCTCCAGTCCTGGCTCCAACTCCACAACCAGACTTCTCTACAGAAGCAGTGCTCTATAAAAGGCCATCGCCTACATTTTCTATCAGCTCCCTTTGTCTTACGATGTTGTGAGAATACAGTTGTCTCTGAATAATTAAAACTGATCCATAAAAGGCTCCTTCCAACATTACTTCCATAAGCAGTGTGTCATCTACAATCTTCTGCACGTGGGTTGCTTTGAGGTCAAACTGTTCAAGCAGAAGTCTGACTGCGGTTGAATTGAGGCAGCAGCATGAACAACCATGACAAAAAAATAAATAAATAAATCAGAATTGAGCATCAAGATCTACTGTGTGGATGTAGCATAAGGGTGTCACCCTTGAAAGTCTGGTAAACTCTGCTTGACTGGAGACCATAATTGTAACATTTGTTACATTTTCAGGTGGTGTAGTTAACCAAAACTTACCTCCTTACCTGTGGTGGCGCTGCACCAAGAACCAATGGTGCAACAACTAGACGTTCCGATCAGTGAAGACACCGAGTACAGCGTAAACAAAAACAGAGTGGCATCAGGTACTAGCAGCTGCAGAATTTTTCTTTCGTCTTTGGTAAAAGACATTGAGCCATTTCTCCTGCTAGCACTAGACTGGCACATTTGCATTGCTTGTCATTTACCCAGAATGCTCTGCACTGAAGCTCACTTCCTGCTTTGGAGCGGTCCACTTATACATTAGAACCACCCCAGAGTTCACTTCAACCAAACCCACATGTAGGTTTGTTGGCGGACCAGAGTTCACTTTTTTGGTTTTCATCAGAGTTTGGTTACACATTCACACCTCCCCAAACCAACTGGACGATCTAAGCAAACAGGGCTGGTGTGAATGCACCTTTAGCCTTCTTTCAGCCAGCTGACCACCAGAGTACAGCAGCTGGTAAAGGCCAAACAGCTACTCCACCTCATAGAAAAGACATAGTACAATAAAACTGCTGTGGTTTTTACCTCAAAGCGATGTCTGTGCCTCTCCTCCACATATTCTGCGTCTCCATAAAGTTTCCCTAGAAGACAGAGCAGTCATTAGCAACAGCAGCAATAATCAGCTACCCGACAACGAGTAATTAGAGGCTCCCTACGCATAATGCTGTTGCTGGTTTTGAAAATGGTCCGCCTCTTCCCCAGCCTCATGGTTCCGCCCATCTGCCCAGGGTTGTGCTCTGGCATGTCGATCACCTGAGAACATGACAGCCAACAATTAGTCCTATTCACAGGAGGCGAGGCAGCCAGAGATTACTGCTGAACAGGAGGAAGACCCACCACAGGATGTTTTGACTCTGGGTCGAACTCAGTGGAGTTAGCATCTACAAGTCACATAGAATGAGAGCTTATTGGGTTAGTTGCCATCTAGGTTGGTTAAAAGTTTGACTTTATAAAATGTGACACCACCAGTCATACCTGGCCAGCCCAGCACGTTCCTGGCATATTCACACACAGCCAGCTGCATTCCAAGACAGACGCCTGCAGAGGAACAACCAGTCAGAGTTCAATGCGTTTGGTTCTAATAAATCAGCGACACAGGATGGTCCAGTCAGTCAGTGACCTCTCACCTAGGAAGGGTTTCCTCTGCTTCCTTGCCCAGTTGATGGCGTGAATCTTCCCCTCAGTTCCTCTAACACCGAAACCCCCCGGAACAAGAACGCCACTAAACACAGGAGGACGTTAAATGTGCGTCCTTTAAACTTGGAAGCTGTGTGGACTGCAGATGAAACAGGAAACTCACTCAGCACTGCAGAGTTTCTGCCATGCGTCGTGGTACTTCACTGGTTCCTCCTGCAGGGTGGCTGGCTCCAGAGACGCCGAATCAATGTACTGAAAACAAGAGGCGCCATTTAGACAACAGTCCAGGCTGGGATTGAAATATCAGGTGCAACAATGAGGGGCTGTGTGAGATGTTTTACAGCAGGCTCTAGGAAAATCCAATTCAATCAAATATACTTTATTTGATTTGACTTTTGATCCTTGACCAATTCCTACGAACTTGGAGCCAAAATGGGGCGCCATGTTCACCTCAACATCAATCTGATGCTGCGATCCAGCTGTAGTCAGAACTGGGACGATCAACCTGAACCCAGCTCAGAGTTCCAACTTCCCAACTAGCTGGAACGCAGCACAGGAGTGAGAGGAAACTTTTCTGACTAAAGATTAAACTATCCTCACTAGTGTGTTTGAATACAGTAAGCTTCATGATATCCATGCATTTGAGCCAACCAGTGCAAACATCTAAACTTTAAGTGAACACATCAGCCTCATGTGATGACAGGCTCACCTTAACCTCCAGTCTGTGGCTGATGGCCAGAGCAGAATGTTCCAGAGCCTTAATAACCGAAGCATAGGAATCTGAGAACTTGGTGTACTTCCCCACCAGAGCTATGGAACACTGCTCCAGCAGTCTGTCGGACCTGCAACCACACCATCAGCATCAGCATACCACCCGACTCACTGAGGAACAGTGACCCAGACTCCTCCAGAACCCCCCACTGCCCACCTGTCTGACATCTCCTTCCACTTGGTGAGCATGGTCCTGGACTTGGTCTCGATGGGCATGTTGAGTCGGCTGCTCAGGTAGCCCACCACGCCCTGATCCTCCAGCAGAAGGGGGACTCTGTAAATGGACGAGACGTCATGGACGCAGATGACCTGCAGAGACGGAGACAGGAGAGGTTTAGAACCGTAGAGGAACACAGAGACTCAGGCCGTAGCGCTCCACCTACCTGTTGAGGCTCTACATGGCAGAACATGGAGATCTTCTCTTTCACTGAATTCTCCAGAGCGGTGGTGCAACGGCACATGATCTGGAAGAGGTGGAACAGCGGAGATGAGGCTGGACGTCCTCAGAAAGGATTAGACTACAACTGAATGCTAGAGAAGCTCATCCAGAGCTGGTTCAGTCACACTGGTTGACCTTTTATCTCTAAAACGTCCGTGTCAGTGTTGGACCTGCTGTTTTTGCTCTGACTAAATGACTGTTAATGAAGAACCTGCTGTCATCCTGAATCAGCACCGCTGGTCTACAACGCTTCAACTGTTCATGTAACGTTGGAGGTTTCAGTCATGGGACATCATTATGAAAATTTACGGCCATGTCTCGATGGCCATGTTGTTCTTTGACATGAACACAAGGCAATAAATCAATTTTAGAGATTAATTGAATTTCCTGCTTATAGGAATTTGATTTTTAGTGAAAAACATTTTTTTGCATTAGTCTGGCTTCTGTAGTCCATTGATAAGATGGAATTGACCACTCAAATCCATCAAGCTGGACTGCTGGGAGTCAATCTACCAATCAACCCAACATTCTGACTTATCCACTAGTAGCTTCGGCATCATTGGACTTGAACGACAAAATTGCTGCCAGAAATAAAAATGGCAGATTTGTGAAACTGGTTAGCTGGAAGTCCTTAACCTTGTTTGGCAGTTACACAGCAAATAGTGTAAATAACACCCTTCACCATTCACTCTGTTCTTATTAATTTTATTCATTTATCTTTTCACTTCATGTATACGTGTTTTGGCTCACTCGGTTATGTTAAGAAAATATTAATAAATCATGTAGGAGGTGGACTGAATGCCTTGTTCATCATTATGCACTACTTATTTTGTGCTAGTTTTCCTTCATCTTTATCTGTGTCACGCAGATGTGACTTGTGGTATGTGGTATACTAATTCCTGTAGTAATGCCCTTTTCTCTGAATATATATATATATATATATATATATATATATATATATATATATATATATATAATATACTGTAGGGCTGTGTAATAATATCGATTTTGCGATATATATCTATATTCTCTTTCCTAGAAAAAAAAATCGATATTCATCCGCAAGTATCGTAACATCCAACTGTCACCTTGCTCACTCACTGCTTGCTTTGCCGCGAGAGTGATTAGGTCATCAGGCTTAGAGTGATTCCTTCAGATGTTAAGTGTCAAGGTTAAAAAGGTATCAAACTATTCAGAGCAGGTACTTGGTGCACTTTATTTACTTTACAAATGGATGTAAGCTACAGTTTGTACTGGTTCAATTAAAAGAAACATGTTTTCTCACCACTTCTTTGATTCATTTTGTCCAGCTGTCGACTTTAAGTCTTTGTCCATGTCCAACCAGAGCCAGGTATTGTGTAGTTGGTGCTTTTAATCAGTTTTCAGTTAAATTAATTCAGTCCAACTCTATAACAGTCACAAAATGTCACCAAAATCACTCTGTCCCTCTAAAATCTTTCAGAAAATCGCAAGTGTATTGAATTGTACCGTTTGCTGAATATTGCAATATATATCGTATCTTGAGCAGAATACCGTGTATCGTATCGTGAGATTATTGTATCACTACAGCCCTAATATACTGTAATAGTTTGAAAAACATAACAGGGAATAGAGAAAACGGAATAAATTGAAAAAATATGACTGAAACAGAATATAAAGATATCTACGCTGCACCAGGAGAGACTAAATTAAACTCTTCTGCAGTTCAAGAGACTCCAAGTTTACAACAGAATGTGTTTAAGGGCCGAAAAAAATGGATTTTGGATGATATGTCCCCTTTAACAAAAGAAAGGGAGGAAAAAAAGAAAGCCGGCATTGAGACATTGGACTCTCTCTGACTTTAAAGCCTTCGAGAGTTTGGGGGTCATTATTAAAACAGACAACCAATGAGGAAGAAATCCAGTTCAACTTCAAATCAGAGCTGTAATGATTCATCAAATGAATAGAGTACCTTGATTAAGATTCCTCGAGGCAAATTACCTGCCTCCAAGCTTCGTTAAATTAGGTTTTAGCGCCATGTGTTGATTATTTATGTTGCACTACGCTCTTACTTCTGCCTATGTGATGAATACTAAGTGCTGTTAGCACAACGTAGTTTGA
Organism: Poecilia latipinna; assembly: GCF_001443285.1. NCBI lineage: Eukaryota > Metazoa > Chordata > Actinopteri > Cyprinodontiformes > Poeciliidae > Poecilia > Poecilia latipinna. The sequence continues at coordinate 81,445 of NW_015114811.1, forward strand.
CCTAACAACCTTTTCCCCCAGGCATATCCACTTTTAACTGGTTTTGTTTTATTTTATAAAATTTTTACTTAATTACTTGTCAGAATAATTGATAGATTACTAAAATAAATGTTTACACCAGCCCAACTTCAACCTTCTACTGTTGTACTGTAACCTGGACTCTTCTAATGGAGGACATGCTTCTGTAAACTCACCAGGTCAGGAGAAAGGCCCAGGCCCCTCAGCTCTCTCACGCTGTTCTGTGTTGGTTTAGTCTTCTGCTCTCCTGTTGCACTGGGCTGTCCACAACAAACACACACACACACACGCACACACACATACACACACGCACGCATGAGGAAGAAGCAGTGGGTTGTGTGAGCAGCAGGGTTCCTAATGAAATGGCGTGAGGTGGTTAGCGGTTTGCATCCTACCTGTGGTATCAGACTGACGTGGATGTTGCAGAAGTTCTCCCTCTTCACTTTAAACTGGAACTGCCTGAACGCCTCGATGAAGGGCATGCTCTCAATGTCGCCGACAGTTCCTCCAAGCTGCAAACGCAAACGGAGATCAGGGTTGACCCTCCCGACAGGCTTTTTAACTCCGGAGGCAGAAACAGTTATCCAAGTCCCCGCAATAAAACCCAAAAGCTGCAAATCGCAGAGTTTACCTCTATGACGCAGACTTGAGGCTCTGTTTCATCCCCGTCAACAGGAACTTTGGCCTGTTTCATCACCCACTCCTGGATGGCATCTGTAATGTGTGGCACCACTGGAAAACAAAGTGCAGCAGGAACATTAGTGTAGTGTAAAACATGGTGATCAGGAGCAACATGTTAATATTTCATAACCACAGACTGGTAGGAGTTAACATGAAGTTTTAACCAGGGCTGTCAATGTTAACTCATTTGTTTAATCTGAAAATTTCAATGCGTCAATATTGCGCAACAAAGATTAATCAAAATACCTAAAAGTCTTTTTGACATGGAGGGTTACCTTGTTCACAGAAGAACATTATGAACTGGACACATAGGGAGCGAAGAACAACAGCCAAATGTGAAAGTTCTTCACGACAGCAACAAAAGTTAAACAATTTTTAGTCTACGTGTTTCAGGTTTCACATGCAGGAATTCTGCTGGTCGCTCAGCCGGTTGAGGACAAGAGACTGTCGCCTCATTGCACAAGTTATTCAGCAAATGATGGAGAGGGACATTTCTAAATTAACATTTAAGAAAAAATGTCTTTCTTTAAACCTTCCTGAATACAAAAAACACAGAAAACTGAAAATCTTCAGATATGCTTGAGACAATAAAACATTTTCTTAAATATGTTTATTGAAAACATGCAGACAGTGGCAGTTTTTGATATGGGATTTATGGGCAGCTGCCCAGGGCGGCATCACAAAGGCTTGGGGCACAAAAATATCTAGAAAATAAAATACATCTCATCTGTCAGTTGAAAAAGCAGCTGAACAAGTTTTCTACTACCAATATGCATGTGTAGTGGAATAAGTTTCTCTTACTGCCTGTTTAGTACTGGTAGGCTACATTACCTGCTTTCTGCTGCTGCAAAAATAAAAAAAATCAGATAACTGCTTGAATTCTAATTAGATGGAGTGGGCAGAAGTAGAGGCTTGCCCATTCCTGCAAGAACCATGATTGTGTGCATATTTATATTTTAAGCTTTCAGAGTAAGGCACAGTGATTATTGAGAGCACTAGAGTCTGATTAGATATTTTTAATGGATTGACAGCAGCAGTTTTAACCCTGGACTCATTTACCCTGCACGGTCTTGCCCAGGTAGTCGCCCCTCCTCTCTTTGTTGATGACCGACTGGTAGATCTTCCCAGTTGTCAGGTTGTTGTCTTTTGTGAGCCGGATGTCAAGAAAGCGTTCGTAGTTACCCAGGTCCAGATCCACCTCGCCGCCATCGTCCAGCACAAACACTTCACCTGGACACGGACAACGTGAGACAACTGTACGCCACAGCGGTAAACTGCCGGGCCTGCAGACGTACCATGCTCGTACGGTGAGAAGGTTCCGGCGTCAATGTTGATGTACGGGTCAATCTTGATGGCGGTCACACGCAGGCCGCAGGACTTGAGGATGGTGCCCACACTGCTCGCGATGATCCCTTTGCCGATGCCTGAGATGACGCCGCCCGTTACTAGGATGTATTTCATCATGGTGCTTTACTGCCTGGAGACGGAATAACACACAGTTCTCATTCCAACGTGGTACTTTAAAAGTATCAGGCAAGCTCTGGTACACAACACCAACGACACAAAGTAAGTTTATTGAACATTAGACTGCGCAGACATTAGGTCAAGTGAGTGTTAATGCTGCTCAGGACGCCGTCTCAAGCTCAGAAGCACTAACTTGCTTTTAAAATAATATACTTTAATTTCATTAAATTATTTAGAACTTTTATCCATTTACCATTTTTTATACCAATCTATTAAAATATACCAGGAAAGCATCTTTCAGTTTTCTGCTATTTGCTTTGACAAAATTATAAAGTTTTTTTTTTTTTTTAAGTCTGCCACCCAATAAGTAAATGAATATCTGAATGCTCCTGGAGTACGTAAGGCAAAAGGTATTTAAGCGTCTTTATTCCCCACAAATTGAGGACAAAAGAATTAGCAAATACGATGTCTTTGATTTAGTGAGGTAAAGGTACAGTAATGCTTAACAATAGCGACTGAAAACTGGTGTTTAACTGATGAAGTAGGTGGGACTCGGTAAGCATTCAATATCTGAACTTTGAGTTGTACAGTTTTACTTGCTGCTGTTGTGCAGGGCTGCATTTTACAGTGCACTATAATGCACAAAATAATATTACGAAAATACGCTATTTGGAACAGTTGAGAACAGCGGACCTTCATAAACAAGTTTCACAGCCTTGATAAGTTGTATCTTGCTGCTCGTTCAGATGTAATCGTTTGTTTTGAGAAAAGTAACTTTTTTACTTATTCCCAGTCTCTCTTGCCGGTTAAGGTTTAATTAATTAATTAAAACCAAATAAAGCTCAATATAAAGGCAAGGAAAACGTTCTAAAACAAAAAATAATGCTGCTTAACCATAAAGATAAAGAAAAAATACCAACTACCGGATTCCTGGTCGATAACGCAGGAACTAAATTGATGCAGCATTTTCCCGGCATAAAGCTGGGCAGGCTTGGGGCGCTCGATTACGTTTGCGTCGCAGTCGTGAAGGGCGGAGAGTCACGCACTACAAAGAAAACGAGGCAAACCGCTCGCCCAAGTTAACCCTGTGGAGGAATATATCCCAGCAGGACCAACCTAATGCCGCCAGTACAATTAGCTTTTTGCTAAGCGTACACGTTAGCAATGCTTCACAGTAGCTCTATAGCGTCACATAGTGAGAAATGCTAAAACATTTGCGAAAAAACCGTTTAAGTCATAGAAGACAAAACGATAGCTCCGTCTGAAGTCTAGCAAACGAATTAGTGCAGTGTACACTGCTTTCAAATTAAGAAGCAAGTTAAAACACAGATCATTCCCACCAGCGTTACAAACTCTGCTGTGTTAAGAGAGGTGTAGCACATTTGATCAACTGTATGAATTACAATTGCCTACGCAATTTACGTATTTGGAAATATTTGTATTACTTTAACCGGATGCTTATCCCAAGTACATATTGTAACCTAACTTGATACAAGCTAACCAACAAACCTGTCTAGACTGCATCACATTTCAACTTACCGAATCCTCAACGATGGCGTCCTACTTTAAGAAATAAACAGCTACACAGAGGCCCAATAAACCTTTACCCGGCGAGTCAGTTTCACGTGCCAAATATTGACGTTTTTCGTAAAAGTGCCTCCTCATAGAGCCATCGACCCCCTCAGATTGTCTCAACACGTGTTAGAAGCACGATACTGGCTGCTACATCACTGATGACAGTCCTATGCTGCCTTCACGGCCACCTCGAAACTAACATTACACGAGGACGTTTTCTGAACACTTGTCCTGGTAGGGTTACTGTGGAAACGATTATAGTTCTTACTTCCGGTAGAAATAGGAGACGGACATGCCGTCTGCTGTCAGAGAGCTATTCAGAACAGAGGAGCGTAATTATGAGTTTAATCAGGAGCAGCGCCAGGAACACGTGGTTAAGTTTTGGAGCAGAATGACCGAGATTTTGCAGCACTGCTAGCTTCTCGTTTCTCTGAATAACGGACAGTAATAAAGAAGAGACAAACGGTGAAGCTCGACAATGTAAAATATCGGAACTACATAATATTAGCATGTGATGTGAATTTTATTTTTTTATTTGGATTTGAAAAAGAATAATAGTCCATTCGTGGCTATTGGTTTACATATTTTGATTGCGTTACCTAAATCTAAAAAGTTACACATTTAAAAAATTAAAGTGTCAAAATTCAGTTATATTTATATCGAAATAATCAGCTGATCTGAGTCTTTATAATTGTATTTGGGCCTGTAATGAATTTCTAATAGACAAAATTAAATATCCTCTGGCTGCTGCTGCAGCACATTTTTTAAGCTGTTACTTTTCTCCTCCAGTGACTAGGGCAGACTTAGTTACTTGTACTTATTACTTACCTAACAGAGGTTCTCATTCCATTCTCATTGCATGTGTTCATTCTCATTCTGTAACAGTCCCCAAATTTATTGGAGCCTGAAGAATAAATCTTATAATCCATTCACCTCAGAATTTACAACTTGGATCTTGGAATGACATTACACTAATTAAACTGTGTTACATTTAGAAGTCGCTACATCTATGGTATTTTTATTATCGTCCTTAGACTGTGACTAACCATTTTATATATCCAGATGCTAAAATGAACTGTGTTCAAGGAAATGTACAAGTGAGTTGCCGAGTTAACGAGTTCTAACGACAGCTTCTATCACCATGAGCCACACTGTATTTTCAGTTGGTGAAAAACATTTGACTTTCTTAGTTTTATTTTTAACTTATTTATTTTTAAATTAAGTCTTGTAGCCTCAAACAAAATACAAAATACATGTTGCTGTAGAATTTGTGTACATAGAACGCAGAGAAATACATCATGTTGCTAACAGTGCATAATTTGATCAGACAAATCCACTGGTTTAGTAGGAAACCATTCTCAGATATTAATTCAGAATTCCAAGGTGCAGTGAATACACCATAAAAAGGGAAGAGATGTTTACAAGACAGTGAGACACACCTGGTGCTTAACATTAAGATTTAATTAATGGACAGTTGTCACAACAGCCATTTAACTTGAAATGTTTTGACTTAACTGATTAATACTCTTCATTTTAAAAGAACAGTGATTTAGTTTGTTATGTCAGGCCATGCTAAACTTGGCATGTATCCCACCAAACTGGATAATATGAGAACATATTACCTGTTGAGAATGTTATTGAGCATGTGCAGCATGTGCAGAATGACATTCCTCCCTCAGATGGCTTTAAACAGGAGAGGAATCCAGCCTGTTCCAATCGTGCTTAGCCCTTCTGACCCCCCTTCTGTCTGTCTGTCTTCATCTTCCCTGAATTTATTTTTAGCATCAAGACATGTGGTTTATGAGTCTATATTACCATAATGTGGCTCCCATGTTTCCGTTTGGAGGGATTTCAGGCTAGCACTAGATGTCCTTATAAGTAGGTTCAAATGGTGTGAATACTTTTACAAACCAGTGTATGTTTAACCTAAAAATGTTTATAGGGTATACATTATTTTAAATCCCATAATAAATTTAAGTTGTTGGTATGTATATATAATTTGATACATATGCACGCTTTGATTTAGTAAACAGAGTCTTCATACCGAAGCTCTTAAAGTTGTAAAGGTTGCTGTATCCCACATTAGATGTTTATTTTTATTTGTAGATCTTGCAGTTGGCCACCAGATGTCGGTATTTCGCTGTCAATTCTGCCATCCAGCCCCGCCCACGCCTTATACTGCGTCACTCAGCATCTGTTTTTAACCTGTAGGGGGAGCTCTTGTCTTGGAATTCTGATGAGTACCTTTTGAGGAGATGGGTGGGGGGGGGGGAGTAGAATATTTGGCACGTATGAAACCCTTTTGTCTACTGATAATAAAAAAAGACGTGTTTGCTTTAAGCTGCAAAGATTCCACCAGCCTCTTACCTGCACTTAGTTCAGTGCCTGATACACTTTGAAGTATAATTATTTCTTTTACTAGAAGAGAATCAAAAATATCTAGCAGGGTTTATGAGAGTGAAAGTTGAAGTGGTCTTAATTCAATCACACCAAACAGAGTGGCTTTCAGCTGGGGCCGTGTATCTGCAGTCATAATGGGAGCCGTTGTTCAGAGGCGACAAAGCAAAGCTGAGTCGGTCCTGCTTCAGAGAGATGTGGGGCTAAAACACAGCGTTTCCTCCCTTTACTCCAGTCACTGCTCAATACTTCTCACTGCTTTGCTCCTTGTAATAAATGGCCACAGTTCAAAGTGGTTAGTTACAGTGTTGTGTGGAAAGGTCGGCAGTCCTGTGATGCCGATTGCTTTCCGCTCTCCTCATTGTTCTCGGTGAAATATGAAGTCCGGCCAGCGCCTGGGCTCGGCTGTACCATGGTGAGTTCAGGTCGTGCATAAAGAGCGCCCCGCTGATTGCTTGGCTCATCTTCAGCCGGGTTCACTGTGTCCACTGTGTGGGTGGGCATGAGCAAATTAAAATAACAAAATGATGGAACTAGCGGTGACTGATTGCTGACTCACAGAGCTCCAAAGCCGAGCATGTAACACCCAAACCTCCACTTGTTAGGCTGGAATACAGGAGGGAGGGGGCTTAATGAGAGTTTTAATTCATTTTTGACCCGAGCTGTGATTGAATTAAACTCCCACAGAAGGGCTGGATCCTCTACCGCACTAAAAGCCATTTCCTCCTATTAGAGATGGAGCAGGAGCCGCAGTCAGGGAGACCAGATGCTTGGAAATGCCAGTTTGTTTGTTTTTTTTTCCAACTTTGTTTAAAGAAAACAACACACTTCATGTTTCAGTAATTAATATATGGAAAGCTGTAAAAAATGAGTAAGCCTCATTTTTTAACCTCTCAGGCTATAAATTTATGTACATTTTTGAGAAACATTTGAGACTTACTGGCAGGTTTGGACTTTTTAAAGGTAGCTATAGGTTAAATATTGTCTTTGCTTTTGTAATTCGATAAATTATGTAAAAAAGGAGACCATATCATTCAATTTGGAAAATAATAAAATTAATATTATAGGGTTTTGGGTTTAGGAAGCTCATTGAAATCAGACAGTGTGATGTTGCACACTAATTTGTACAAAAAGTACTTTTAGTTAAATTTTTGTATAAAGATCTCAGTGCATTTTACAGTCAATCAGTAGAACAGCTTAATGTCACAGCTAAACATAGCAGTCTCTCCCTCCAGGATGTTGACATTTTTTTTTTTTTGTGGCCTAAAATTACTGATTTTATGACACCATTTTTCAAAATGTTGTGGTCAAAGTTGCAATCTTTTCCAGTTTTAGTGAGAAGTCAAGCTCAGTTTATTATTAAAATCAATAATAATAATAATAATAATAATAATAATAATAAAAACATTTTATCTAAAGGAATTCCAACAGATTTTATTGAGTGACCAACTTTGATAAGAACCAAGAATTCCTCAATGTCTGATCTTGAGTAGTTCTATACAAAAGCCAACAACAATGAAATTGAGGCTGCAGTATCCTAAGATGTATAACAACAGGGCTGCAGTAAAATATGGAACCATTAAAGAAACCATTTTAGAAAGGCAAGTGCAAAGACAAAGAACAGTATGTGGTTTGGTGGAGCCACGGTTCCCAAGAGAAATGCCTCCCCACCCCAAAGCCCCGCCCACTTTACACCTACTCCTAAACTTAGCTCTGTGACCGCCTACATTGGTAACGCAGAGGTATTGTTATTTTTATTATATGATGATGATATAAAACACAGCACTCTGTGTAGAACACACAGGGCTTAAAGTCAAAGGTCTACAGTCGGACAAGAACAGAAATAAACAGTTAGCCTTCCTTTGTTTTGGGTTTTAAATCACAGAGAGCAGCATCTCCAAAGGTCACTTGCCCTAAAGCAATTAGTGGATGAAATGAGTGTTGCAGCTGTGGGAGCTTACAGCAGAGGGATGGAGGTGGGATGGGGGAGGGGCTGATTACTTTGTCTAACACTGTGGGGATGATGTCTCTCTCTGCAGACTGTATCCTCTCCTTTCTGCAGATAAAGAAACCAAGGTGCTGTTTTTGTCTCTAATAGGTTGATTCAAACTATGAATATTGTGGGTCTGCTGATTGGAGGATCTGACTGTAGGTTCTCTGTCCTGGTTCAAAAGTGTTGGTGTTACCAGTCACTCTATTTGAGACTGACAATCACATTCCAAGTTTAGCTTATGTTTTTGCTTCTATATCCATTGATTATAAAATCTATCGATATTCTATTTTTTTTTATCTGAAACTTGAATGTTCACTAATGTCAACGTAAATGTTTATCTAGAAATCACATTTAAAACAACAAAAGTCCTACTGAAACACCTGACAAGTACAATGGAGAAAAAAACCCAGTGAAACTAAAGTAGTGGATGAATAACCTAAATACATTGATTTACAGCTAGAATGAACACAGTGGAGAAGGCTACTCTTGATGTTACTGCTTTTGAGGTTGTGGTTGAAAAAGTTGTGACCAGTTATTTTTTAATTTGGTTTTAGGTTTAATGCTTTGAAAAGTGTAATAGCCTCTGGTTTTGTATCCGTAGCACAGCCTGTTGTTTGTGCTATCTGCTTGAGTCTCCGCTGTACTCTGCCTCGCTACGCACTTCATCAGCGTTCACTCTAAGCCAACCATATAGACTAGGCAGCTTCTCCAGGAGGGTGAAAAATGAAAGAAAAGATTGCTAAAATGCAGTCAATTTAAGAATGTCTATTGGTGACCTGAAAAACTATGAAAAACAGTCATTTTCATCAGTCCAATCCTCTGGATGCTTCAGACAGAATAATGAAAAGTGGGCACTTTTGCTCACCCTAAGCTAAGGTAAGATACTTGCTGTTTCCAAAAGTCTAGCCTCCAGTTCAGACAGGAAGTACAGGGACAAGTAAGATATATTAATATCTTTCCCCTTCAATGAATAAATGCTGGAAAAATAGAGGCTAACACAGTTTGTAGCTAAGCTAACTGGATAATCACAAACCAGATCTACCTACCTCTTTTTGAGAAAAACTGGGTTACAAATTGACACCCCTGTCTTCTGTCTTTTTTTTTTTTTTGCTCACCTTGTTTGAAAATCTTTGTTATTTTTCTAGGCACCATGGTATCACTAGCTGTGTTTACATTACAAATGGATATCGGCAAATCTTTGCTGATATTCTGCAAATGTCAAAAAAACACAATTTTGCCACTGAAGTGTTTCTGTTAAAGTGGAGCTTTTTTGGTGCAATGATGATTTAACTCATGCTGTGTGGAACTGCTAGCACACAGCTGTAGGCCCACACTTCCTCCTCATACAGCCTGATCCCTCTATCCTGCTTTCATTTAGTGATTAATGGCATTACCTATTCCTCTGGCCTCTGACGTGTCAGTGGAACATCTAAGGTTTATTTGTGTTGCGCAGGTCATAGGAGCCATAAATCATCTGTCGTCCTGCAGTCACCAACTGAGACAAATGGAAATGAAGAATGAAGGCAGCACTGCAGGATCTTGTCCATATAAATATCCTTGTCTGCATGTGGAAGTCAGAATATCACACACACCATCCTTGGTCGGGTTGTTCCTGTGTGAGGTCAGCCTTGACAAAAACCTGCAGTTTGATAGTGTCCTTTTTCTTATTTAGGAAACCTTGACTAGGACTGTTGAAAATGTCCTCAGAACCTTGGCTTTGAGGCTGGTACGCTTCACAAACTGTACTACAGAGACCAGCCACACACTCTTGCCCTTTAGATAAATTGGTATAATTCTAAATGGTGGTTTGCAATCAGATGCTTGTTCAGTTCTAAAAATGTTAGTTTTAAGACAGGCATTACTTTAGGCAAAATCCAAACGATTGCTTTGTGTGATTTCCAGTGGGAAATCCTTCACATCTACTTGGATGGCATAATTGTTATGGGCAAAGGTTTACAATAAATGCTGCTGCAAACATCATTTAACTCAGATGTTTTTAAAAGTGTCTATTACTCTGGCCTAATGGTGAAACATAAAAGACCCAAAAACAAATTCAACATTGTCTAAAAGTCTTTAAAAAAATTAATCCAAAGAACCCAAAAAAACAAACAAAAAAAACAACAAAAAAATAAAACGGTCTTGAAATCTGGAATGGGTCAAGACTTTGGGACTCCACAGAAACACAGTGAGAAGCAAGAAATATCTAAAAGAAATAAATAAAAAATACTCTGACGATTGTGAGCTGAACAGGATGAAATACGGAACAGTATTAGTACTTTTGCATGACACTATCTTTGTCAGGTGGAGTCTTACATTTCTCCTGATTTGAGATTCAGATGTCTTCAGAACCACACAGCACCTAACTGTTTAGAGTGTCATAAAACTGGCTGGGTGGTAGATTGCGTATCAGATTTTGTGTTTTCCTGACATCATCCTTTCTGTGCTGCTGATGTGGGACACAGTCGCTCCAAGCTTAGCCTCTGATTTGCTCCTTGTGCCTATCTTTAACCAGTCATTGTTCCTCATGAGTCATCTAATTACCCAAACCAAATTTACCCAGAAGCAGGAGTGAAACTCTAGCTCAGGTTACAGTCACAGACACACAGAGATAGTTTGGAAGGTTTAGTAGTAAATGTGTACAGTGAGAAGATTCTTCCAAGTTAATAGTTGTGTTCCTGGATGGCCATCTGGTGATTGAGGTCGATTTTATAATGAAGTGAAAAAAGTTTGTTACTGGCAGAGGAGAAGATGGTGTTTCAGGAAGAGGTGAGTATAATCACAGTAGCTGAAGATGGGAGTGGTGGGGAGGGGGAGAGGTAGTCCTGCTTGTAGTTGCAGAGCAGTGAATGTTGGAGTGGAACATTCAGCCCTCCAACATTCAGAGTGGTGAATGTTGGAGGGTGGACAGGCAGGTGAGGGAGCCTTGGGAAATCCAGGAAGATGGTTCCATGGGACCGAGGGGATTCATGGATGTAAACCTGAGAATTCTCCAAACAGACACTGGGAGTGAAGAAGCAGATGAATGGAGTCCAGCAGCAGAACATCAACAAAGCAAAGGAACATTCTGTAGAAGAGAGAGAGCGAAGCTGAGTGTCAGAACTTGAGGAGTTCTGCCATGCCAAATGTGCACAAACCTTTGTCTATATCCTGCAAATGTTGCAAAACACAATCCTACAATTGCGGAATTTCTATCAAATAAGAAATGCAATTAAAATTACACTTGCAGAAGTTTGTTCATGCAATAAGTCATTAAAAACCATGGAGGCAACAGATATAAACATGAGATATGGTTCAGCCATGTCAGTAGTGCTCATGAGCCATCAGAGAAAACGTTGGCGTCTCATTGAGGTGTTGGAATGGAAAGTCTCTTATACTTGGGAGCAGTTACATTTGCAATGTTTTGAGGAAATTGTAGTTGGTGTTTTTACAGAGAGTTTTGGATTCAACACTTTCAAATGATAAACTTAAGTTCTGATGAATTTTGCGGTGCTGTGAGAGCTCAGGTGGAGCCAGCTGCACGTTGTCTAAGGATATCGGTGCCTACAAATAAACTTGTTGCTGTTGGTTACAAATTGTGTGATGCAAAAGTAAGTGTATCCGTTGCAGTTTTGCAATTTCGAAACGACTCAGACCAACTCATCCTAGCATAAAATATTTTTAATTGAAAGATATTAGGTTTCTCTCCCCCCCAAAATTGTTCTGTTTCCATTAAGCAAATTTATTTTCCTAATTCCTATTTGCACAATTTTATGATCAATGCAAACACAGCGATTGAAGCCTGACTACAATTCCCTTCATCTAACTTACTTTTACTCATATTTAAATTTCTAATTAATATGTATCTTTCATGTACATATTTATTAAATCCAAGAAAATATGTTCTGTGGTTTCCATTTGGCCTCAATGAACACAGCAACCGGTAGCATGTTGGTTCATTATTTTAAGAGTGCTGTGTTACCAAATCTCATAGTTGACATAATATCTTCTTTTTAAATTCAAATACAATACATTTACTGAATTTCCCAACTTTCCTTTTGGTACTACAATAAAATCTAGCATGGTCTCCTCTTTCCTTCCTGCTCCTCCTGAAGCTCCTCCCAATTGACCCCAACGACCTCCAACTGGAGGACACACCTGCTGGCCACACCCCGTAATGAGACCCAGATATTAGAAACTCATCAGTGGATCTAGTCGTTAATTTTGGTAAAACAAAAATAAAAGTTTTAATTAATCAGAAAATGAAATGGGAGAAAGAAACAAGAGGCCTTCGTTTTATAAAATCTAAAAGAAAACAGGAGAAATGAGAAGTAAAGGGAGGACGAGGAGAGACGAGACGATTGTTTCTCGTATCAGATTTGGATACTCTGAGTTCAATAGCACTGTTTTTATTTCAGGAAAACATCTCAGTTGTAAGTGTGACGATTGTGGAATTGATGAGACAATAGAACATGTTACGTTATTCTGTCAAAATTATGAGGAAGAAAGAAAACAATTAATTCAAAACTTAAATAGAATCAAAGTTAAACTGAATTTAATTGATTTATTTAGAAATAACCCGAAAGGTAAAACTGATCAGCTATTTCTTTATCTTATAATAACACAGGTATGTAATAGAATTTAATTTTGAGTGACATTCTGGTCCACACTCCATACCAGACGGTGGCGGTAATGCACCAGTTTCATTGTTTGCCTACTGCCAAAAAACATCCAAGAAGATGAAGCCCCAGGATGCACCAACCTTCACACATCCTTCAGTGAATCAGCCTGTGAAGGACTAACTTTAAGACCACTTTGGCACATTTACCCAAACTAAGAGATCTCACCATTTACCTCAAACTAGTAGATCTTCAGCTCAAGCGCAGAGTGATGTAAGAAGCAGTTATTTGTGTTTGGCTTGTGGAGGAGGTCTGATATTACCAATCTCCCTTCAGCCACCACAGAAAGAAAAACCTAATTTACAATTTCACCCTGAATCCTCTCCTCTCCTGTAATCCGTTCCTCATCATGTGTCCATGTTGGGTTTCAACAGCATTCGTCTCTTTATGAGAATTATTCACGCATTAACCCATCAGCAGCAGTCTGCTGACCGATCCTGGAGGAGCCCATGTGAGGCTGCTCTTACAGGAACCCTGGATGGGTTGTGTAATTGTCTGTTATATAACTAAGTGAATGAGGCAGAGATATGTCTAAAATGGATGGGTGGCACAGAGGAACACTGGGGGGGGGATTCGGTTTTAGTTTGTGTTTTATGGTGTGAAAGATGAACAGACAATTGCTGTAAATAATATGATAAATAATATGAAGAAGTGATGCGCAGCAGAGGAATAAGATGTGGAGGCACGGTGTGACAGCATGACTCATCACAGCTGATGGAGGCGTGGCCTGTGTGTGAAGAGCCTGTTTATGAAAAACTAAACTACACGGAATAATGGACTCATTGTCTACATTTAATCTCTCCTTGTAATTATTTTAAATTGAATAAAAAATAAAACTTCCACCTATATGGAAACATTTCAACCAAAACATCATAGGATCCTTACCAAGAGAAGTAAATATCAGTCTAAATCAGAAATACATAACTACTCCTAAACCCTAAACCCTAAACCTAACCCTAAGACATTGGGACTCTCTCTCTCTCTCTCTCTCTCTCACTCTCTCTCTCTTTATAAAAATATACAAGATATTTTGTAGATATGTGTTGTGCAACAACAGGTTTGGGTTGGCTATGAATCACTATTAATAAGTGCTAAATACAATTATTAATAAAGTTTAACAAGTTATGGCGCCACATATTTCTCAGGAAATAATCTAAACAGCTCTCAGTCTCTGTCAGTTATTGTTTTATGAATACCTGCCTGCTGAGGTGTGTTATTAAATAACTGAGGGAGTGAGTTTGTCCCTAGATGTTCCCAAACAGAATAAACAGACAACTTCTCTCAAGAATATAAGAATTTATGAACAAAAAACTTCCATTGGGAGCTTATACGTATAAAATTGGGGAAACGTTCTGCAATGAGCTCCGATCATTCTTTTGAAGACACACATAGATTTCTCATTATATCAGTGTTTCCATTACAAATGTGCACAAAACTTTGTGGGTATTCCACTCATGTCAAAAACACATAATTTTGCTTTTGGTGCTTCTATTGAATAAGAACTGCAATTTAAAAAAATCATGGGAATAAGCTTGTTCATGCATTCATAAGTCATTTACGAAACATGCATCAGCATCATTATCATAATCCCACCACTTCCTGTTTTCTTCTTTGTCTTTTCCACCAGCAGTAACATCTGGCTGTTGATCATGTGACTTGCGTGATGCAAAAAGTGTGTTTCCATTGCTCTTTTTCAAAATGCGCTAACTTCGTCACAGCTGAAAAACCATTTCATCCCAAAATAAAAAAAACATTTTATGAAAAATAAGAGTCTACTTACAAATTACAAATTTATTTTTGTAATTCCATTTTGCACAATTTTATGGTGAATGGAAACACAGCTAGTGACACCTCTAAAGTGACCTCTGTAGTGACCATGTGATTGGTCAGGTTATCATACTGAACCCTGGTACCTGGCAGACATCCCACTGGACTCCTAACAGCTGTTGCTCCAGTCAACTGACTGTAAAATAAGTTAAACTGGTGAAAGTTATTTTTTGTCCCTTCTCCATTTTGGTTTCATCTCCTCTTAGCAGGCACTATTGCTGCTAGGAAATGGTGCAGCTCACATCTGGTGTTGTGTGAACTAGGTCCCGAGTCACACTCGCCTCAGTGATGTTTCATAATTGATCATCTGTAGTCATTTTTTTTATATCATCTGCTGTAAGAAAACATGATTCTATGACTGTAATAAACAGCAGGAGGTCTTTGAGAACTGGTTTGCTTACTGGTACAAAATGAAAGGGTGCTGGAACAAACTGGGAGATTTATGGAGTGATTTTTGTTACTTGAGTTTTAGTATTTGTATTGTAATTCATGAAACTCCAACATCATCATCTCTCTGACCAACACTGAGCAGCTCACAGACTAAGTTTTGGCTGATTGTGGATGTTTAGGTGATCCTATAACCATGAGGCACAGACCAGCTGAGATACAGTCAGGAAAATCATTGTACAAATTAGTACAATAAAATTAAGGATTCTGACTTTAAAGCAATATAAAGTATTACCCTAATTAGTTTCACATTAGGCGGGAATTCATTCATAAGCAATATCATTAAAGTTATTACAATCATAACTGTAGTCATAAAGTTCTTTATTGTTATGTGCATATAAAAATAGTCTGTATTTGTCAATCTCACATCTAATGTTTGTAACTGATCAGGTAGAAATGTAAACACAGAAGCTGCACCATCACACACAGTCACATAAAGCCGCTGTTACTGTTTGGTTCTTCCTGCTGAGACGTTCTGTACACTCCCCCACCCAGCAGCAGAGGCCATTAACGTCAGCTAAACCTTTCCTTTCTCTGCTGTCGGTGTTCCTCTGTAGTCAAACCTTTTCCTCTCTGCTCCGGTTATCTTAAATGGCAAAACATTAACCACTGACCCTTTCAGATCGCAGAGGAACTGCTCAGCCTTATTTATGTTCCTGCAGAACAGCAGTCACCCAGCTGATGGAGACCACAAAAAAGAGAAATGTCACGCTGCAGAAATGCGTCAACACAACAACAAACGAGTCAGCACTTGTAATTGGTAAGGAGCAAAAATCCAACAACTTGACCAGCATGCACAACTAATTATGTTTAAAGAACCAGGATTATGTAAAATTGACTTTTCTGAGCAGTATGTCATGTTATAATGTTATTCCTTCATCATAAACTTATTTGATGGAGCCTCTGTGGCTCCACCACAGAGACACAGAACTAGATGTAAGAACCCACATCTAGAGAATTACCATTACGCTGAGGTCAGTTAATACCATACAGTCAAAATAGTCATTGACATGAGGTCAAGGGTCACCTTATTGTGACTCAACACGACAATGCAGCGTCGGGCTGTAAGGCCAGGCAGACTTTTAAGACGATTTCTTCTTCCCCTCGGGGCGCTCTGTGCTGTCTCCTTCCATCCCTGCTTGTTTCTGTGGTCAGACATAATTGGTTCTTATCCACAGTAAATAAATCCCTTGAATCTGCTGTGCTGAGAGAGGCTGGATTGTTGCAGTGCTTGTTGTAATTAGACCCAGGGCACAACTTTGCAAAGAGAAACGCTCAATGCAAACAGTAGGCAATCCTTGTTGCTGACTTCTTCAGTTCTAGT
Organism: Poecilia latipinna; assembly: GCF_001443285.1. NCBI lineage: Eukaryota > Metazoa > Chordata > Actinopteri > Cyprinodontiformes > Poeciliidae > Poecilia > Poecilia latipinna. Next base: position 97,826 of record NW_015114811.1, read on the forward strand.
AGAGATCAAAAAGTCTCAACAACTGTTTCCCAAAGCCGCCGTCACACTGATTCCTGTATGCTATAACTAAGCAGATTATGTGCCCCAGTTTTGCTTTGTGTTCTGGGATGAAAGGCTGACATGGTACGACTGAAGAGGATGTGGTACTTTCATTTAAGCATTGTTTTCACCTGTTTGATGATCAACTGAGCATCGCTTTGCCCCGGGTGGTCAGATTTCATTTGAAAGAGTTAAATCAGGAAACTGGACTGCTCTCTCAGAGATTCAGCATAGTGAGGTGAGTCAGTTTCAGTAGTGCAGAGTAAAGCATGATATTAAGAGTTTTTGTAATTGTGCATAGCAGATTATTATTAACAAAAAAAAAAACTAAATATTTTCTTTAGACAACTGTCAGCTCCAACTGTGTTAAAGTTATAACTGGTTATGATGAGAGATTACCGGGTTCCTTTTCTATGCCAAACAGTGAACTGGGGTTCTTAGCTTAGGTGGAGTGTCTGCTCTCAGATCCAGTTGGTTTATAGGCGTGGTTTTATAGGATTTTCAGAAAACTTATGGAGGTAAAGCTCTCTTACAGAGCTCATCTTGCTGACAGACGGCTCTGTTTGAGCTTGGCTTTGTTAAGCATAGTATGAGGTCCCCTGTTGTGTCAAGGAAACCCTCAGGGAACGTCTCACACGGGCAAAGACGTGACGTCACAGATACGTTGCGATTGTGGGAGCAACTCTTTAGCAAACACCATCTCTTTAGGGAAACTGACAAACTTATCTTTGAATTTGACTAAACAAGTGTTTAATTAACATTGCATTTGTAACATACAACACCAGCACTGGTAATCTAACATTTTTGATTATGCTCTGTAGATTTCAATTCATTTCCTAAAAGATTTATTATGGAAAGTATTTTTTTCTTTCCGTTTAATATTGTCTTTAAATGCCGGTTCTCTAAGATACAAATACAAGTAAGATGTCTTTCCTAAAAAAAAAACTGAACTGTATTGTTCAATTATTTTGCGGTAGTTTACTGCCAGTCGTCAGTCTTGGTTGTGACAACAGAAGAAGACATCAAATTGACAATATCCTACCGTATTTTGGAATAACAGTATGTTACTGCTGGAATCCTGCTGTAAATTTACAGCCATTTCTAAGAGTGTATCTGCCACAAGCTGTCATACACAAGGAGAAGACAAAAAGAACAAAAGGAAACAGAAGAACCACTTCACAGTTTGTGATTAAGACTTTGACAGCTAAAAGAGAAGCTTGGTAATCACCTGGAATAGAATAGAATAGAATAGAATAGAATAGAATAGAATAGAATAGAATAGAATAGAATAGAATAG
>NW_015114811.1:103061-105359 GCF_001443285.1 Poecilia latipinna
CAAGCTAACGTGTGTTAGCTACACTAACATCCACGGCTGCTGCTAACAACTGGCTTAGTTTGCAGGACTGGAGAGCAGCAGGATTCCCAAACATAGCTTTAGCTAGTGCACTTAAACAATCCAAAATGTTATTTACGGTGTTTTGGACTTAAAAGAGACAGCAACACTTGTTTCCTTATGTTTGTTAATAGAATAGAATAGAATTTATTGATCCCCCAAGGGAAATTGTTTATATGCTGACAGGTCCTCCATCCAAACTGTTCAATATTGGTAAATACAATTATAACCATAAACAATATAACATTTATTTAAAAAAAAAAAAAGCTGTTTCAGCTGCCATCTCTAAAAAGCTACTTATCTCTATGATATAGTTTTAGTAAAATATCACTGAGTGATTCACACTTACAGCACAGACCATAAATGAGTGTGAAAGCAGATCACAAGAAGGAATATCTTTGTTTTCTCTGTTGCACAAGAGCAGCAGCCCAAGGCCCAGATTGTGCTCCTTCACCACCAATGGCCATGTTACATAAGTAGATAGAGCCCAGCATGTAGCACTGTGTTACATGGACTGCTTTCTTTGGAAAACGGGAGAAGAACTGTATGCATGTGTGTGTGAGTAGGATGAGTCTGGGGTGTGTGGGGGTGTTAATGCTCACTGCTTTAAATAGGTCTAATCCCAGCCCCATCCTTGTGCATGCATCAGGCCACTTTCCTGCCACTGGGTCTGAAACACAGCTCTGCTCGGCAGCTGAGCCGCCCCGGCTCACCCCGGGAGTGTGTGTGTGTTGGCGGACGGCCGGATCTGGATGTGTGTCCATCTTCTGGACGTGCTCGGCCGCACTAAAGCGGAAGGTGTGAGTGTGAGCCGAATGCTGAGGCGATCTGAGGACAGGAGCTGGGAGTTTAAAAGCAAAGGTAGTGTAACACACGATGTGTGTGTGTGAGGGGGTGGGGAGTAAAGAGCGAGGATAATTTAATGACCTTGGGTTGTGATAAATCTGAAAAATAAAGAAACTGCAGTCAGGATCATGTCCCTGGGCTCAGTGAATGCTGCTCTTGGAAGAAAAAATAAAACCGTTGATGAAAAGTCAAGGTTATTACACAGCCATCTGCTGTTTGTGTGCAAGTGACTTCATATTGCATTGTTTAATCTTCTGCTGTGCAGTAATATTCTCTGCACCACCACCTGTCCAACACACTGATTGGAAGCCAATGGTTACATACCAAGCAAACCAAACCTCCACCTCCATTCATCTCTATGCCTGTCGGTCTTTGTGTCCTTCAGAGGTTCCCTTATTGTCTTCTCATCATCAGACGACCTTCTGTGTCCTTCCACCTTGAACTCATGATGTATGCTGTTTTTTTTGGTTCTGTGCTCCCATCTGACTAAAATGCCTCATTTTTCTCCAGACGTTTGATGCCAGTGTGTAACTGACTGTGGATGCTGCGTTTCTCAGCAGCATTGTGTTGTTTTTTGTTTTATTACTATCTAGACCCATTCCAACCACAAACTTCTGTTTTAGTTAAAATTTAGGTCAGTGAAAATGAAGTAGAGGGAAAATGATATACATTTTTCAAATATTTTTGCAAATGAACATCTGTGCCATGTTTTTGTATTTAATGGCTTTTACCCCAAAATAATATGAAATGCCAACACAATTGCAGAAAAGTAGCCAGATTAACACAGGCCATCGATGCGTTGTGTTGTTGTGGAAGGCTGCAGACAGTATTCAGTCATTTCAAAAAGCAATGAAACATCTGTGTTTGGATGGGAGTACTCATCTTCACTTTCTAGAGTTGGACAAATTATTATGTTGTTGTGTTGGCAATATCAATAAAATTTGTAAAAAGTGAACAAAACTGCACTGAACACTTTACTTTGTTACATCTAAATAGTGAAAGCGCTTTACTAAACAGAGTCTGTGTTTAATTGAATCTGCTGTTCTGTCCCTGGTTTGTTACAGAACATTAAGTTATCTTCACACCTGATCGTCCAGTGGGCTCATTTGGATTGGGAATCAAATTTCTAACATTTGTTTCATTTTCAGCTGCTGTGATTCTCTTTCATCTCTCAGTGTAACAAATGAGCCAAAACCTTTGGGCGACCTGCTCACCTCCCCCACATGGGGCGCTGCAACAAGAACCTGAAGAAAATATCTTGAAAACCTCTGAAGAAGACAGCAGCTGAGTTTTCCACTGATCATACAATTGCACGGTTTGACATTTAGAAAATAAATTCACTTAATGGAAACAAGGCAATTTTGAAAAAAAAAAAAAAAAAACCCTCTGTTTTTG
>NW_015114812.1:0-41568 GCF_001443285.1 Poecilia latipinna
ACTCTCCGTTTTTATGACCACTAAACACTCCAAAATCTGTCTCATAACACAGTTTGTCCACGCACAATGCCACCACTCATGCCCACTCCAAACTCGCATTTTCACTCCAAAGAGAGTCATTTACACGTCCATCGCTGGTCTGCACTAATGGGCGGACTGGGAGATTAATGTTTGGGCCAGTGGATAATAAGTGGTTCCTGTATTTTAGTAGCAGAATCTCACTTTGAAGACAGCAGCTTCTGTTTCAGAAGAAAATTACAATTTGCTTTAATAGTAAAACAAAGAATGGAGCAAGAAAATAAAATGATTAACATACCCTGTATTAGGGATGGGTCATAAACCAATCATTGATTAATCAAATTTTTTAATCATGAGGATTTAATTATTGGAAAATCTGGATTTTTCTTTTCACTCAACACACTCTGAGATGCTTGTTTTAAAAGATGAATGATCCAAAACATCTTTCAACAGAAATGGTTCACCAAACACAAAATCATGTTTGTTTCATATTTATCTCAGTCCCTAGACAAAGGATGTCCAAAGTGTGGCCCGGGGGCCATTTATGGCCCTTGGACTAATTTTGTTCAGCCCCCAACTACAATTCAAAAATGATACAAATTTCATTTGTAGATGCAAATGTACACTTTTAATTTGTAATCAGGGTAAAAATTGTTACCAACATTATTTTCTTACACAGGAAAATGTGAAGTATAGCACAAAGTATTCGTATTTACACAAAAAAATTTTAACAAAAGGTAAAACCAAGTTTATCCAGAGACTTTTACTGAAAAGGCAACATTGCTGCACCCGAATCAGCTTTTATTCTTTCTTAAACTTGGCTAAATATAGCAAACGCTTTGAAAGAAAGTGACCCAAATCCTGGTCTCATTACTGAAGGTAAATTTATTCAGTCGAGCCCAAAAGAAACTGAAAACTACGTCTTTCTTTTAATACAGAAAACATGCAAAATGACAGTAAGCAATTCATTTCTGCCAAAAAACTCAGAAATTTTGAGAGTAAGGTCAGAAATTTTCTAGAAAAACAAGGGAACTTGCTAGAAAGAAAGCATCAAATTTCTAGATTAATATCTAGAAATTTACAAGATTTTTTTTCCCAAAACATCTTGTGAATTTCTGAATTTCAAATGTCAAAAGTTTTCTTTTAAATTTTTTTTCTAGAATATTTCTGAATTTTTGCCAGAAATATACTCCTTTTTTTCTATCTACAATGGCCCTAATACACCATTATAAAAATTGTTTTCAAGTTTTGGATCTACATCGGATACTTTATTTGCTTTAATTTAGGTTTTTTTTGGCCCGTAATTACTTTTGAATCTGTAATTTTGGCCCATGTGGCCAAAAGTTCGGACACCCCTGCCCTTGACTGAGAGGAGAACATGAGAGAAAACAGGACGACCCAAAAGACTGCAAAGATCTTCATGAATGCTCAAACCTCGTTACATTTTATTGGAGAGGAATAAATTCATTCTTTTTGGTAAAAGAGCGATGGTAAAATGGAGGTTTACAGGTGATGTCCTAATGAACAATTATTTCTTTTTTTTGCACTGAATAAATGTACTGAGCAGAAGTCAGTCTATTTTTTGTGGATGGTTTTGCACAAAGGATTGTATTTCCCATCTGTTTAAATACAGATTAACACAGACCATTGAGTTCGCAGCTGGATTACTACATATTTCCATGATTACAGTGAGAAAATGACTTGATAATTGTACAACCTCTTATTAAATTGCATTTTTCAATTCTAGTATCAATTTTCTGCTTTTGGTCCAGACCAGTAATGTCAGATGAGCTTTTTTATAGCAACTGAATGAGCGCCTGGTGAGGGCGAACACTGGTATTATTCATGCAACACGCGACACTGTTAAGTTCAATAGAATAAAAAGGGTTATTTGAAATAATTATACCTAAAGAATCACAAAGAAAAACTAATCTAAAGGGTTCACATGCGTCTGCATTAACCCAGCTTTTGAGCCTTACATTTTTGCTCCATCAGCCCTCATTATTTGTGTGTGTGTGTGTGTGTGTGTGTGTGTGTGTGTGTGTGCGTGTGTGTGTGTGTGAACGCTGGCCCAGGTGATGCAGGTGGTCCGGGAGCAGATTACCAGGGCTCTGGCCATGAAGCCGTCCTCCATAGACCAGCTGAAGAACAAGCTGCGAGGCCTCAGCTACTCTGAGATACTGCGTCTGCGGCAGTCAGAAAGGATGAGCCAGGACGACTTCCAGTCTCCGCCCATCATGTCAGTCTGCGCCTTTCCTGCATTATTCATTTTGTGTTCATGGTTTTCCAGTTCCTCATGCTGTGCTGTGCTGCAGAGAGCTGCGGGAGAGGATTCAACCCGAGATCTTGGAGCTCATCAAGCAGCAGCGGCTCAACCGGTTGTGCGAGGGAAGCTGCTTCCGTAAACTGGGGAACCGTCGAAGGCAAGGTAACGAGAGGAGCGCTGCAGACATTTGTCTGTCTGCGCAGAGTCTTGCTTCTATTGATTATTGTTTTTTCTTTTTTTTTTGTAGAAAAGTTCTGGTTCTGCCGATTATCTCTTAATCACAAAGTTCTGCACTACGGGGATTTGGAGGAGTCACCTCAGGGTGAAGTGCCTTTTGAGCTACTGAGTGACAAGAGTGAGACACACTTTTGTTTGTTTCTGCTACTTTTTGTGTTTTTTGAGAAACACAAAACAATTCTTCTGCATCTGGTGAGAGGATAAATTTCTCTGTTTTTTTTCTCTCCAGTCCCTGTCTCAGACATCAAGTCTGTGTTAACAGGAAAGGATTGCCCTCATATGAAGGAGAAAAGTGCTCTAAAACAAAACAAGGTGCTAAAATGTTCATTTGTATTCATGTCTAACATATTTTGCTGACTCGTGACCTTGCTGTGTTGTTGCTGAATTTGTTTCGCTCTGCCAGGAGGTGCTGGAGCTGGCCTTCTCCGTCCTCTACGATCCGGACGAAACGCTTAATTTTGTTGCACCGAACAAATACGAGGTAAAATATTCGCAGGCTATGACTGTGCGCTCGCAGGTTTTTTGCTGCAGTGTCTGAATTGTGAATGAGATGAAATAATTGAACCCTGTATTCATTGTTTTGATGTCGTCTGCTGGCCTTGGCTGGCTGCAGTAATGTTTTGATGCTGACTGACTTCTCATTAACCTGAAGACAGTCAGGCTGGTTCACTGAAGGCTTTGCATCTACAAAGTTCACATAAACCAGAGTCTGAATGTCCATCTTGACTCCAGGGTTCGTACGCAACCTGGAAAGGTTTGGAAACGTCTGGAATTTGTTTCCAGTGTTTTCCATGTCTGAATAAGTATCAAAACAGACAATGGGAATATCAAAACATTTTTCTATTCTCAAACTTTATTTCTTATCGCATTTTCCCCCCTTTGTTCCTTCATTCCTTCCTTTGCTCTCTCCTTTCCTCCTTTTATTCTCTCTTTTATTCCTCCCTTCATGTTACATTTTGCAACAGACTTGAAGAACCGAGACCTTTAGAAAGTTGAGCCTAGAAAAGTTTGCATTTTTCCCATGAAGACGGTGTAAGAACCTTGTGATTGACAGAGCCTTTTTTGCACACTTGGCTAACATTTAACCGGTGTTTGATGCTCGTATTTGGAGGAAACTCTGCCCATAATTTATCTAATGTTTGTAAAACGAACAGCAATACTTGAGCCGTGACATTAGCGTGAAATGTGCCACGACCTCTGGGGGCTGGATTTACTTTCACCAAGGAGTACAAACAGGAATTAAAGTAAAAACCAAGACTTTCTGCACTGCTAACTTTGTTGACAGGTGAACTTGGGGCTGTTTGCTCAAGCCAGTGGCCAGAAGCCCTGCTGAAGAAGAGAAACCAACAGATCCCATAAATAGGCACACGAAGCAAACGATGTACGATAGAAACCATTTACTCATTCACAAATGCACACAAATGATTCTCTCCAAGCAAATTGACCACAAGATGCAAAAATAAGCAATCAAAACCCTAAAAGGAAGTCATTAGATCTACACCAGTAGTTTGCTGACATTAAAGTAGATGTCTGATCAATCTAAAAAGGGCTGCACAAGTTTACGTTTCGTGGGAGGTCTGGAAGGGGGACAACCAAATGCAGCATTCCTGGAAAAGAAGCTCATGCCAACCATGAAACATAGAGGTGGAGGCGTCATGCTGTGGGGAGGCTCTTCTGCAGCAGGATCTGGCAGTCTCACCCTCGTAGGTTGCAGTAAACCCTTCAAACATCTCACATCTCAGAGGGTAGAGTTTGGTTGATTACTGCAAGTGTCTCTGAAGTTATTTCAGGCTAGATAACTTTTCCGCTCACTAGAAAACACATCTTTCATTGTGATCTTTTGGAAAATAAGGGGAATTTTTGTTGTGTGAATTCAGTTAAATCTTTCTTTTCCAGAGGAAACAATATCCGACCTCAATATTTGAACATCTTCTGATAAAAATCTAAATGCTTTGTTCGAACTCGCTCCCACAACTGGGGAATGTTTCCCCTTCCCAGAGCTACTTGGGTCAGTAAATTTGACCGTGAAGGATCCTCACTCACCAAAACTCCTCTGCATGTGTGTGTGTGTGTGTGTGTGTGCGTGTGTGTTGGTGTGTGTTTGTGCTTCTGTGCCCACATGTCCAGTATTGCATCTGGACCGACGGGCTGTGTGCGCTGCTGGGCAGAGAGATGGGCAGTGACCTGACACGCAGCGACCTAGATACCCTCATAAGCATGGAGATGAAGCTCCGCCTCCTCGACCTTGAGAACATCACGATCCCAGAAGCCCCGCCTCCAGTGCCAAAGGAGCCTAGCTCTTACAACTTCTCCTACAACTACAGCTGAGTTGTGCGTGTGCTTCTGTGTGTGCTCGAATGCCATGCATGCATGTATTGATAAAAGACACGTCTACTCATCTGTCGATGAATTTAGCTGCTTATATTTATAAGGGTTGATTTTCTTTCCCAGAACTTTAAAAACACACGTTTAGGATGCAGTATGGTTGTCAGACTTAAAACAAAAAAACAAACAAAAAAAATGTGATAATAGCTTTATGGTGGGGTCAGAGGTTAAACTTTACTTAACAGTTGAGAACCCCGACAGCATCTTCATCTCCTCTAATTCAGAAATGAAACCGGAGCTTTTAGTTTCTCGGTAAAGTGAAGGCGTTCTTGCTAAGTCGAGCTATGCGTGGTAGCCATGGCAACTGGTAATGAAGGGGCTGCTGTTTCAGTTTAAACGTTTAAAATTTGCTGTGGTACTGCTCGTTCCTCCACTTGTACAGTAAAACACAATCAGCTCTACACTTTTTCTCCACTATTGCCTCATTAATATCAAGTTATAAACATGTTGGACCGTCATTAAGCTGGACAGCTTTCTCTGTAGCAGCCTGTTTCTGCTATGAAATGAGATGTACGTGTGCTAGAGAAATCTTCAGACGGGGATTAATTTTTGTTGACGATAAATATCAGGACTGGCACGAGTCCAGGTGCTGAAACCTCCATTTGTGTCTTCACAAAGTTTGTTGTTTTTCTGAGCAGTTGCTAAATCTGCTGATTGGAAACCCAAATTGGATCACACAAACAATCAAAACCGGACTAGATTTGGTCATTGTTACTGGATGAGGGCTGGTAGTAAGCAGTTACCAGCACAAAGCTGAGTTTACACACCTGGTGTCACTGATCGCTGACGCTGCCTGAATTTCTTTTTTTCTCACATTTTTCTTGGCTGCTCTACAGTATCGGCTCACAAAAGGGATTCAATTACCTAATTCAGTTTTCATTCTTTGTGTGTATGTGTCTGAGTGTGGACATCTTCAGGTTTTTTTGTGTGTTCATATTGGTTCCCAAACTGTGGTATAAACACCAGTAGTGATGCACTCCTGGTAAACTGGTTTTTATGAGCTTGGTCGCTGTATTTACTTACCAGTATAACTTGGTGCAGCATTTTGACAAACCTGCATGATGTAGTTGTAACAAACATAAAGATATTTTAACAGAGAACATTTTTGTATATGAAGTAGAGATTCACCAATATATCTACAACAATAAGGATCTGGCATTTTTCTAAAGACTAAAAGAATAGTTTTTCCCTACTTATGAAATGTCTTTATTGACATGCAGTATGCTTTGATACATTTCATCCATCCATTTTCTTTACACCCTTGTCCCTTAATGGGGTCATTAAATCTTTAAGGTCTTATGGTCCTTTGAATAAGAAAATCTTAATCAATCAAAATTGAAATTTGGAAGTCAGACTTTTTAAAATATCTGGAAATTGGTATCAGCCAAAAACAAAAAATCCTAATTGCTCTAGAGGTTAGCCAGAGTAATGCATAAATTACACAGCATGAGTTTATAATATACTTCCATAATTAACAGTTTAACAGTGTTAAAAAGTATTAATATATTTAGTCAGTTCTCTGTTGTGCATAAGGAAAAAGAGAAAACATTTCTTCAATGTTTGATATCAGATGTCTACAACTACATATCATGCTGGATACAAAGTAGGTAAAGATGGTTTTTAATATAAATGCTATGTGGTGTTGTGTTTTCGCAACTTAAGGCATGGCGTTTCAGTTTGCATCATAAAAACTTACCTTGCATTGCTTAAACGAAGGAAGCCGCTTCTATTCGTTTTACCAGTTTAACAGTTTAACACTCTCACTGCACAGACCAGGGGATTTAAGGAGCTTCTCTGCAATCTACTATTGAAACTATGCTGGATTTTCCAATCCTATGAAACTCAAACTTTCTGAAAAGTGGAGAAATCTAGTACTGCTCATGCATCACATGAACACAGGATTATGTTCTTTATATTTAGCTGTGTTGTCATTTTCAATTTCCCCGTAGTTCCCAGTTATGGACTTTCAGCTTGTGAGCCGATACTCAGCACTGCTACTATTTGTTAAAGCTCTATAAAATTATATTTTGGTAAATGACTACCTTCTTGTCATTATAACTCTGTCTTTCCAGTATTTCCAAGTTTAAATATTAGTTTTTTCAGACTCCATTTCCCCTTAGCAATGCTAAAATGAAGAATACATTTCTAAAGATAAGTTTCTCAAAGAAGCAGAATTATTCTATTTTTACATATAAAAGATGAACATTGTCATATTTTTAGTTTTGTTTAAAGCTTTTATGAGCCTACCTAAGTTTGAAAATCTGATTTATAGCGGCAAACAATTTGCTATAAGTTGCACATACACAGCACTGAAATATTTGTTTTTTCAATTTTCCTCTGAGTTCAAATATAGATTTGTTAAATGAACCCCTTGTTGTATAGAAGAACATGACAATGTTCAGATTGCAACCCCAAACTGAAAATGTAAACATTTATCATGTTTAAGATGATTTAAGTCTGTGAAATTAGACTTTTATAATGTGAAGGAACCCTGTGTGTTTTTGCATTCAACATGCTCAGTATACACTGAAACAAATCCATTATATCGTTTTTTTTTGTTTTTTTTTTAAGGGCACCTACTGCAACTATGATGTCAGCTTGTGTCAATAATCTGTGTTGATGCTAGTGGGAATAGCAGAGTTCAGCTTGTATGCGATTTGCTTTTCCCCCCCCCAAGTTTGTTTTGAATCTGATTTTGGAAATTTAAGGGGTTTAAAAATGGGTTGTGGCACCGAGAGTTTCTTAAAAGCTGTACATCTTCACCAGCTGAACATGTGCTGCGCAAAAGATGCAGTGTGCTCCAGGCCTGTGTGTTTACCAAATGTTTTTCTAATTACAGTGAATTAGTGGGAAACAAGCTGACTTGCTCTTCCTTTTATTAATTCTGCATAAAGCATTGTTCTCTAAGCCCTCTGAGCCACCGTACCAGCCCATAATCAAACCAGTAACTGAACCAGTTGACGATGTTCAGGCATCAACTTCTGTTGCCGTTATCTTCTACAATAACTCTTGCCTTGAATGAACGAATAAATTGAAATTTTTAGATCCATTAACTGTTTTTACATAACTTACTTAAAAAATGTATTTACACTATGTAGTGCTACTAAAGAATGACAGAGTTATATAAATATTTGAATATGCTATCCATGTAGATCATTCTATGTATATACAGTAATGTCTTGCCTTATTGAAGAGTTGTATTATGTTTTGTGTGAATAAAGAAGTCCTAACTGATGCTCAACGTGTTGATTCTTAACGCAGAATCACATTAAATTGCATTAATGTCTTATAAAGTTTCGCACATTTTCATCTTACAACCACAAACTCCAATGCATTGTCCAAAGATGTTATGTGAAAGAACAACATAAAGTAAAGGATAATGATGGAAACAAGTATTTATTTACAGCTGCTAATCTGAAATGTACGCTTTTGCTTTGTTTTCAGCCAGTCTTACTCAAATACCACTAGATAATATCCATCACCACTAATTACACTCAGGTGCCTCTTACTTAGTAAGTTGATGTTGGTCAAGTCAGCATCATGCTGGGGGACGTTTTTATTCTAATTCCAGTTGTTCTGTGAAAACCTCAGCGATTTGTCAGATAACGTTTGTGCACAGCAGACGCATTTTTCTTTTAAAATTTTAAAGCAGTGTTACATTAAAAACCAGTATTTCAATCTTTCCTCTAACGATGAAGCCAGAAATACAGAGGAAGTGTTACTTCAGGTCAAATCACATTCATGTGTTGGAATGACCTCGTCAAATCAAGAGCTACAACCGATTGAGAACCGGGGGAAAGACTTGAAAATGTATGTTTTTAGACATTCTCCAACCAAAGTGGCTTTTAATTTGCGTTTTTGGAAAGAATGGGTAAAAGTGGGCAAACGTACTCGAAAAATGCAGCTGTTACTGAAGCAAAGGTTGTCTCTCTTCTACAAACTACGGTAACACTTTATTTGAAGGGGGGTGAATAAGACTGTTATGACACTGTCATAAACATGACATAACACCTGTCATGAACATGAATAAGCCTTCATGAATATTTATGACTGTTGTCATAAAGCGTCATTCGGTAAATTATGACACTTTTAATACAAAGTTGACATTATTCAAAATGTCTTCGTTATGACAACTTGACATTAACCAAGAAATCATTACTGATGTAAATTTGTTATAAAAGTATTACTGATTGCACTTTAAAAATTAGGTAACTTTATGTTATTAAAGGTAAAGTTTAAACACTAATGATTTCTTGGTTAATGTCAAGTTGTCATAACAAAGACATTTTGAATAATGTCAACTTTGTATTAAAAGTGTCATAATTTACCGAACAGTCATAAATATTCATGAAGACTTGATGTTCATGACAGGTGTTATGTCATGTTTATGACAGTGTCATGACAGTCTTATTCAACCCCCTTTAAATAAAGTGTTACCCAAATTACTGACTCACACAAAACGACAATGTTTCAAAGTTATATTTGTATGAAATTTAGAAAACCTCTATATTTTCTGCTGTATTTATAAATAAAAACACGTTGGTAGTTGGTTCTAACATGTCAAAACGTGGAAAAACAGTATATGTGCAAAATCCTTACCTCAAGTAGCTGACTTTAATACTCTGCTGGCTGGAAACAATTTTCATGGTGCAACTAATCTGACAGAATCTCTGCTGATGTCACTCTTTGACACTCTCCAATTTTAATTAAAAAAATTAAACGGCAAGACCTGCATTTCACATTTGTTCCTGTCCATCTGAAATAAATTTCTCTTACAGCTAAGCAGAGATCTGATGCTATCAGATAATCTGAAACTGAGTAATAGATGTATATTCCACCCATCCATCATCTTTACCTGCTTATCCTTGCAGGGCCGAGGAAACACTGGTGCTCATCTCCAGCGGTCTTGGGGTAACAGATGGAGTACGGCCAGGACATTTTAACATTTTATATTTCTTACCTTTGCATAAAGCTAAGTTGAGGTCCTGAGATCCAGTTCTGATAGAAGGGAAATTCGGCAGCTACTTGAGTTTGGGAAAATTGCATCTTTCAGCCCTTTAATCTGGCCTCTCAGTTACATTCCTCCTCCAGCAGGGGACATTCTGCGTCTTGTGTTACTGAGAAGGCGTGAGATGTCTAACACCATTAGTATTCATGTTGGTTTGGTGGAGAACCTAAGCTTTGCTGAAATGATGCAACACTATTTCTAAATGACTTTTTTCTAAATCTCATGTCTTTGTCAAATGATTTTCCATATGTCAGTTTTTGATTAAAAGAAAAAACACAAAACACAAGTAGATGCAAAAAACATAATTCAAAGCTCAAACTAGTCACTTTTAAATCACTTTTATTTTAAAACAGAGAGACATGTTTTATCAGGGATGAGCTCACCATATAGGTACCGCAAGATGGACGAGTCAGTCCAAGAGCAAAGCTAAAGCGCCGTGTACATCAATCACTTTGACTTAAACTGTCCAAACCAGCAGAAAGTCCTTTCAGCGCCCGTCGTAATGCAGAGTTTTATCAGCTTGGAGAGAGTATGCTCGAGTCTGTGGAAACATGTTGACTATAAACAGGACAAAACCCCGGAGGTCTGGGCTGCTCTCTCTTCTGTAAATATCCATTCCTGAAATGTATGAAGCTCTCTTTAGTTTCAGTCCAGTGATCATAGGCAGCTCAGGCTCTGTTGTTTCCCCTGTGTTAAGCAGGAGTATGATTGTCCAGTTTTATTTCCCCGCCAAAGGGGAGATAAGCAATCTTTACAACACATCTCAACACAGAAACAAAGTCAATATATACTTTATGCTTATATAAAATAAATACAAATCTCTCGTTGCACCATAATCTCTAAATCCTTCATTTGTGTGAGTGCTAGAGTATATTTCATGTCCCATGTTATGGACGTGTGCCAGTTTATCTCGTCTGCATTGGAATGGGTGTAATTATCTCAAATGATATAATACGATGCCAGCTTCTCTTTCAGATCTGTTGGATCTTCATTGCTCTCTTTTGTCTTCTGAGCGATAATAACAGTCTGGGGACCCTTGATATCCACACAGAGGGCGTTGTGATGCTTCCTCGCCTCCTCGCCAGGTTCAGCATCCCAGCCCTGCACTGCTAGCAGCAGGATATAAGCAAGAAGCAGTAGTGTGACCGCTATGGAGGTCAGCTCTGGGTTGAGCTGCAAACCAGGCTGAGGCTCTGGCACATCCTTGGTCCTGAACGACACACAGCGAGGCTTTTTGCTCCCCTCCGACCCAAGGTTGTCTCTCTTGCCGTCCTCACTGACTCCTAGATGTAGACACACTCTGTAAAATGTCTCTGCCTGCAGGTGAGTTAGGTTGAAGCTCTGAGTGCCAGCAAGTATGCGCGTGGTGTATGTTGGTGTGTGGGAGCTGGTCTGCATGGCCTGCCAGGATAAGCGAGTGGAGGGCAGGTTTTGTCTGCTCTGCCAGGACAAGATAGCATAGTGCTCTCCAACCTCGTTCAACTCCAACCTGGCTTCTACTCTCATGGATTGAAATTTCTTCGGTTTAGTCATCACCCCCCTCTTTCTATTTTTCCCCCTGTTGTGCACTCCTACTGTAACGCTGTGTGTATCTGCTCCTAATGCATTCTCAGCCACACAGGTATACAGTCCTGCCTCTCTGGGGGAGATCCTGCTGATCTCTAGGGTTCCCTCAGGCTGTAGCTGGTAGTGTTTGAAGAACTGGCAAACAGTATCATTGTGGGCTTGTGGGTGCTGGAAACTGAGGGCAGATGTGTTGTTAAAGCCATCTGAAGTTGTGTTTCTACAGAGGGCGGAAGCTGGAAAACCTTTTGATGTACTGTTTGCAGAAGGCCCTAGTCTCAGGCCAGAGGGCGTCACCCAGTACAGTTCAGGATATGGCTCTGCAAGTGCTCGGCAGTGCAAAACCAGTTTCCCCCCTTCTTGAACTCCGACATAGGAGGGAAGGGAACTGGTGGGAATAGTTGGGAGGCAGGATGCAGACATCTCTCCTGAAGAGACCTCTCTCACTCTACGTGCTCTCAATTCGGGAGGTGCAGAGCATAAGGTCGCCTCAGGTTGGATGAAGCGCACCACCCGGGCCACCTGGGCCTTCATCTGTGTGTCCCTTTCGATGCGAGGGTGAGAGGTGTCCCTGGCGGCCCAGTGGAACAGGCAGTCACATCGCAGTGGGTTGGAGTGAAGGCTGACCTCCTGCAGACTTGGCAGGGAGAGCATGATGTTCTGGTGCAGAGCACTTAGAGAATTAGAGTTTAGCATCAGACTCTCCAGTCTGCTCAGCCTGACAAAAGCCTGAGGATGAACGTAGGATAAGCGTGGGTTGTTGGTGATCTCAAGCTTGGTGAGCTCTGGCAGGTTGTCCAGAGAGGCTTTATCTATAGACACAAGCTCTTCCATGTTGTTCAGGCCAAGCTCTTTTAGGTTCAACATGTCTTTAAAGTCTCCCGTCTCGATCAGTTTGATGCGGTTCTTGTTGAGATCAAGGAACTTGAGTCCTGGCACTCTTTTCAGGGCTTGTCGAGGAACCTTGGTAAGATGGTTGTCGTAGAAGGAAAGACTTTCGAGTTCTTCAAGCCCTTCGAGTGCTTTTTCAGCCAAACTTCTCAGACCCATACCGCCAAGTACAAGGCTTCGTAGGGACGTTAGGGCCACAAATCCCCTCTCAGGCAGAGCCTCCACAGGGTTGCCCCCAAGCATGAGAACTTCCAGCTGAGGCAATGCTCTGAACCACTGAGGGTCAATTGTTGTGAGTCTGTTGTTATTGATGTGAAGACGACGAAGGGAGTCGAGGCCATTGAAGGCTCCGGGTGCAATTGAATGGAGGTTGTTGTGGCTGAGAAAGAGTTCTTGTAAAGCTGGCAATGATGAAAAAGAGGCTTCTGGCAGGTGACTGAGATGGTTTTCCTCAAGATGTATGGACAGCAGAGAAGGCAGGGAGGAACTCTGAGTTATCATCCTGACACGACTGAAGCGGTTCTGTGAAAGGTCCAAGTCGGTGAGGTTTGGGAGCCCATGTAGCACTGCAGTGTCCAGCACTGACAGCAAGTTACTCTGCAGGCGAAGAGTGTGCGTGTTCAGCGGTATGGGCAAGGGGAGCTTCGTCAGCAACAGATTGTTACAGTCCACCGTGGGTGCTTCGTGATAGACAGAATCCGGGGAGAACCATGGCTTGATCTGACACACACACCTCACTGGGCAGGGAACATACCATGGCAGTGCAGGTGGCAGGGAGCCCACAACAATGGGCACACACATCCCGCTAAACACGTACAAGAGACAATGTGACTGTAGGAGAGCTAAAGCTGGCCTCATAATCCTCTCAGGAGGTGATTCAGACAAGGTGAGGAAGACTTTTTATGGAGATGAGGGATGAATCATTTGGACTGGAGATGTGTGAGCAAACTGTAACTGTAGAGCAGATGGTTTGGTTTCACCGCTCAGCATAACATTAAGAGGTACTGGTTTAAGACAAATATGAGAAATGGAAATGTGGAAATGTACTATCTATACAAGTCTTCTGCTCAACGTTTGCAGTGGCAACGGCTGTAGGGCGGTGATGATGTTCGCTGTCCGAACGTCCGTCTCAAGTGCTGGCTGCAGGTGGACGACTCATTCCTTGGGTCACTGTTTTCAGAAACACAAGAAAAGGATTCAGTAACACGTCATTTCTGTTTGGAAGTACAGTCCTGTGAAGCATTTGCTCATCTTACATCATCAAACAAATTGGCTCAACAATAGACTGAAGACAAATAATTAGCATTTAAAAAGAAGTAGGCAAAAGGCAGCACATTACGCCATGATCTAAAGAAATTAAATAGATTGCACAGAGGTACAATACTATATGAATGATTTTGGACGGTAGAGAAACATAGTAGCAGTCATAATCTACAAGTATCGAAAACATGGAGCAGTAGCGGTACTTCTCAGGAGTAATTTTACTGAAGTTTTACCAAAATTACTCCAGGGGTACATTGATGATTCATCCAGGAGGTGACAAAAGAACCTAGTAAAAAGCACTGCAGACCTCAATTTCCTCATTAAAAGTGATTGTTTATGATTCAACAATAAGAAAAGAAACAAAAACAAACATATTTATAATCCCCATGACTTTAGGGAAAATATCCCGAGGACTGACAAAACAGAAGTAAAACTTTTTGGAAGATATACCTCATGTTTTCTTTGGTTTTTATAATTAGTGTCCCCTGATTTAGGACTTTAGTTGTGAAGACAATCCTGTTTGACCATCAGCAGCACAACAATGCAAAAAAATAATGATTTTGAGTGGCCTAGTCAAAGTCTGGACTTAAATATGACTGAGGAGTTGTGGCGTAACCTTCAAAGCTGTCTTTGCTTGAAAATCTTCAATGTGGCTAAATTAGAAAACCAGGCAGAGTGGGCCAAAAAAAATCCCTCAATGGCAAATGGCTGACGGGAGTTATTACAGCCAAAGGTGGCACAACCAGTTACTATTTTAAAGGGGCAATTACTTTTTCACATAGGGTCATTTTGGGTTGGATGGATTTTCCTCTAAAAAATGCAATTGCCATTTCAATGCGAGGACAAGAGGTGTCCTTGGCAGCCCAGTGGAACAGGCAGTCACATCACAGCGGGCTGGTCTGAAGGCTAGCCTCTTGTAGCATTTGTGCGTCAGGGAATGTTTGAATTTGATGATCTGATTATTTAAACACACGTAAACCCCCCCGAGCAAATCTACAAGGGGCAAATACTTTTTCATTGTAAATTGTAGTCCAATATCTTCCCTCATATTTTCTAAAGCTTTCAGGTGACATTTGGAAGCTGAAGCATTTTGCACCGACTATGTTGCATCAGTTTGCAAAAGAGTTTTTGTAATCGCACATTTTCTCTGCAAGTCAGAACAATGAGAAAAAGAAAAAAAAAAATCAATCGGATGAAGAAAAAGTTTGAAACGTACGATCAGGAATAGCGGCTGTTTGAAAAGAAATTTTGCCTTCAAAATCCATTTAGACAGACAGAATAATAGGACACAAATGGTGACGGTTGTAAAAGTTAAGTGACTGTAATTTAAGAAAATGGCACTGGATTAAAGACAGGCAAAATTATGTTCTGCTGTAATCTTTCATGTTATTCTCAACCAGAGGTGATGAAATCATCCAACATGTACATCAATATTTCATGGGAGTACTTCACATGAGATAGTCAGAATATGGCCTTATTCATTACGAAACATGTAAATTAGACCCCAAGGATCATCAGTCTTCTGTATTTAAGATCTTAATGGGGACAGGAGTGTAAGTGTTTGCTACTGAAGCACACACACACACACACACACACACACGCACACATGCACACACACCAGCGTTACATCAGCCTCTGGCAGGCTTTCATATCAGGAACAATTTAGTATTCATATTACAAAATTATCATTTTAACAGATCATAGATATTTGGCAGCAATCAAAACAGTAATTGACTTAGTTTGAAGAATGAATGTGCCTTTCTCAACCTTGTCTCAACACCAGATTTTAATAAGAGGAACCAAAGCAGAATATGACGTGATCTGGATTATTACTCTTTCAAACAAGGTTGCGTGCATTTATTTTAATAGATTCAATGTGCTGGCTTTTTAATCAACTTTTTCATTAGTTTTTTTTTTTTTTTTTTAAGTTGTTCCAAATTACACACATGTCTGTTATAAGAAAAATAATTATTTGAATAAGAAGACATGAGAAGCATCATGCCTTTTTGATAGGAGCTCTGCAGATTTGGATGTTCTCACCTCAGCTGCTGAACACTTTAGGGCATCGGATTAGTATGCAGATTTATGTAAAAACCACCTGGACTTTTTTTTCATGAAATTTGAAGAAATGAAAAGAAGAAGAAGAAGATCCGGACATAATTTTATGAACAACCTTGGCGGCGGAGGGCTCAAGTGACCTTTCCGTTCCAAACTCGTGATTCTTAATATGTTCACAGACATAAAAAAATCTGCACTGTTTTATGTAATATTTATTCTATTATTCTATTTTATCAATGCATATGATACTTTTTCACCATTTGTATCTTCTCCTAATGCATTCCCAGCCACACAGGTATACAATCCTATCAAGGAAGAGACCTTGTAAACATTTACAAAACTGCATAACTTACATGACCTGTAAATGTCTTTGAGGCTCAGCTGTAAGATCAGTGCTTATTATTATAGCAGCTCAGCTACAGTAAATATCTTACATTTTGGGACCACATGCTACCATAGGAGGTTTTCTGATCTGAGATTATTTTTGTTCATGGGTGATCTGATTACTCAAACTAGCCGAGTGAGGAAGCAGGAATGTGAAACAGGCAGCATTTCTCTAGCAAAGGTTTAGCAAAAGCAAGTTCTCTTCTGCTTATTACTGCTGATATTAAACATTGTTTAAAAAAATGTAATGGATTTTTGATATTCAGCACTTAAACTCCATACAGCTTCAGGTAGGCATGCAGCATCTACATCTGCAGGTAATGAGACGGTTGTGTTTTTGGTTTTGATTGTTTTCACAGCAATACCTGCGATGTAATCATGCTGATTATTTTATCCCTTCACTATTCAAGGTTTTGCTCTTTTAGCTATCTTTTCACATTAATCATTTCTATATATGACAAGGAACTGATCTCAACTGGAGTTTTTTAATACTGATCTTCTTTTAATCAATTCATCGCCACCAGGCTGGTGTTTTCACATGCGTTGACAGCTGAGCTAAAGTACATTTTCATAACCTTTTGTAAGAAAATGTGACTACAGTAAGTAGTATTTACC
The DNA here is from genome assembly GCF_001443285.1 of Poecilia latipinna. NCBI lineage: Eukaryota > Metazoa > Chordata > Actinopteri > Cyprinodontiformes > Poeciliidae > Poecilia > Poecilia latipinna. The sequence goes on from NW_015114812.1 coordinate 16,689, forward strand.
AGCAGGAGGTCACTTAGAGTGGTTTGAGTTTGAGCAGGGTTTATAATCTGCTATAAAATTCAACTGGCTCACATGGGGCTAAGAAGAACAATTAATGGAAACAGGGAGTAATATGATTTCTTTTCAGAAAATAAAACTCACCATCAAATTACATTAGTGTTTGCATTTTTATGCTAATTTACCCCATAATTTACCAGAAATGCCTAACTACCATGTAAAAAGCAAAGTGAAGTGCAAAGGTTTAATCACATTTGCACAAAATAAAATAAGCAGAGCACAAAATGCCAATATGTGGTTATAAAGTGGGGTGACAGAAGGAACAAATTAACCTTAAAGATGTACGAGAGGCTGTCCTTTCATCCGTTTCAGCTCAGAGAGGTAATGGACGTAGCAGAGACCACCACCACCCGTCTGTCAGTACAACAGTTGGTTACCATGGATACTTATTACACACCGGTGAATCGGCGTTATTGCTGACGATTGGAGTTGCACTGATATTTTGGCAGGTCTCTCTGCTGCTTTCACCTTACAGGAGCTGCCTGCTCTGAAGACTCTGCTTCAAGATAACTTTGAGATAGCAACACAATTCACTATAGTTTACTTCTTTTTTTATCATCTTTTCAGAATATTTGAGTACATTGTGGGAGTTTGTGTTTAACTTTCATGTTTAACTCCTTATTGTGATCTCTAGAGTTTTCAATAACCTGATGATTTGCTATTCTTATGCCTGCTTTTTCGTATTTTATATTTTTGTGTGAATCTGCTTTGATTTGCTGTTACTTTGCTGTTGTTGCACTTGAATTTCCTCGCTATGGGAAATTAAAGGATATTTCTATTTCCATTCTATTCTATTAAATATAATCTTCTCGCCTTAATCTATTTAACAACCATTTCCAAACAAACCAGATAATTTTGCAAAGCTGGTTTTCTTTCCAAAGAAGGATTTTAAAAATGTATCTCCAGGGTGGACACATTCAAAAACAGCTTTGTGGTTTATATATGTGTCTGGACTAGATATCTAGATATTTTTTAAAATAAAGGGAATAAAATAGAGGCCAAGTTTTATTCATGCCTTTTTTTCACTTACTGTGCTGAAAACTCTGAAGTCCATCTTTTTCACGTTGTTCTGCTTTCATTAAACTTTAAATGTAGCGAAAGAAATTAATGACTTAGAGGAAATGAATTACCGCTGTTAAAGAAAACATGAGCCAGAATTGCTTTGGGAGAATCTGTAACCTGACACTGCTTTAGCCATGCTCACAGACTTCTTATTTTGAGTAATGCAAATATCAGCATTATCACCCTTTAGAACAGACATTACTGAATTTTCTGTTTGGAAAGATTCTAATAAAATCATTCAGTAAAATCTGGGCCTTAAAATCCCACAGATAAAATCTGAAGTACGCTAGTTTGAGACTCAGTTTGATGTTAACACGTGTTTTTGTTTCAACCACTTCATAATATTGCAGATGTTCAGAAGCATACCACATCGTCCCACTGAATCTGTTCTATGAAAAATATGTTGATGTACATATGTATGAAAATTATGCAGTAAAACTTAACAGATAATTAAGTTGCAGATTTTTTTTTTTAAAAACACCAGCTTTTAAAACCAAATTTTCATCTGAAACCAGCTGCATTAATTTTGAAAGCCTCTTCACCTGCCTGGAATATTTGTGCAATCTTCAGCATCATTTCCATACTTCTGAAGCTGCAAAATGCTACGTGATTCATAAACATCCATTTGCACTGCAACAAGAACCGTCCGTTTAATTTCTGTGATTGGGTTTTGTAAGTAGTTTGAAAAGTTATTACTGAACGGTTTTATAACCTCTCCTGACATTTCCAGACTCAGCTCATCCTGCCAGCTGGTGTGCAGAAACTCTGCATGTGTGCAGTTTATGTGGCTAATAGGAAGAAACAGAAAGAAAAAAAAAAAACCTTAAAGCTTTGTCAGTTGTTTGCTGGTGTTTGAGGAAAAGAAAATGAAGAAAATCCTTCTGTCAAAGCAGAAAATTACTAAAACTTCATCAGATATTTTCAAGAAAATAAATAAAATAATAGTGGGAGTTGCGCTTGCTGTATATAAGTGAGTTTGTAATGTGAGCTGTAACAGTAACCGGGTGCAATTTCATCCTCCTGGGACTCATCATACCCCTCCATCATCCATTCACTTTAATCGCAGTTCATTCATCCTTTTACATGCAACCTGCTCAATAATGGATTCATCATTTAATTTTGATATGCTCCCGTTTTTACTGCTTCTCTTGGAAAGCTTGTAGTGTTTACAGCCTTTTCAGAAAAGCGAAATCCTGTACTGATAAGTGCCAGTAAAGTGTTGCCTTGTCGCATGAATTGTTCATAAAAGTAGAGTAAAGTAGATGTGTATGACTCAGCGGCTACCTTTATCCCACAGTGCAATCTTTTTAGGTTTGGATAAATGCTGAATATTTCTGCTTTTAGGGGCCATTAGTACTCTGGAGACTCTTCTGGCTCAAACTTAGAAAAGCTCAGATTGTCAACAACAGGACTTCGCCTAGTTAAAGGGAAATATGTGGAAGTAACGCTCAGATGGTCATTCAGTGAAAGTTGCTGTTAGTATTGACATCAACTAAAAGTTAAGATGTATATTACTTACATTAATGGAAAGGTCTAAGTTTTTATCATTGGTACACCTCAACTGTGAGAGACTGAATCAAAAAACAACAAAAAAACTTAGCATTTTTTTGCATGAAATAAGCATTTGATGCAAAATAAAAATACAACTTAATATTTGGTACAGAAACATTAGTTTAAATTACGGGGGTCAGACGTTTCCTGCAGTTCTCAACCAGGTTTTCACTCACTGCAGCAGCGATTTTGGCCCTCTGCTCCACATAGATCTTCTCCACATCTGTCGGGTTTCGTCGGGAAACACAAAGTTTCACCTTCCAACCATAGATTTTCTGTTGGATTCAGACTTGCTGGGCTACACCAGGACCTGGAGATCTCAGGACATTATCCTGCTGGAACACCCGGAGATGACCCATCTTCAGCTGCTGACGTTGTCACCCAAAATCTTGTGAGCATTTTGGGATAATCCATGACGGCGTAATGTGTTTGTAGCCTTTGCAGCTGCTCCCAGCTCTCTTCAGGTTATTGATTTGGACCGCTCGGGATCCCTCTCTTTTCTCATAATCACTGATACTCCATGAAGCGACACAATGCATGTAGCGCCAGTCTGAGGGAGACTGACTGTCTTCCGTTGCCTAATAATTGCACCAGCAAGTGTTGCCTTCTCACCAAGCTGTTTATTGTCCTGCAGCTCATCCCAGCCTTGTGCAGGTTTCCATTTCAGTCCCTGTTGTCCAGAAACAACTTATCCGTAGGGGAGAAGTTGGAGTCTCATTGAATGCTGGTGTAGACAGGTGCAATTAATGCAGGTGCTGCGAGGAGGTCAGGAGGGTTTCTTAAAGATGAAATAATAGATCTGTGGGAGCCAAATTCTTGCTGGTTGCTATGTGACCAAATACATATTTAAAACAATAAAATGCTAACTGATTAGTTACAACTCACACAATCTGATTTTCTGGAGTTTTCTTTTAGATTTTGTCTCTCACAGCTCAGGTGTACCTACGATAAAAATTACATACCTCCATTCTTTGTAAGTGGGTAAATTAGAAACATTAGCAGTGTGTCAAATACTTATTTGTCCCACTGTATGAACCCACTTCTGTAAAACACCCAGCGATAACCTGAACTACAGCAGAGGGGTCTCCAACCTGTGGCTCCAGGGCCACATGTGGCTCAGCATACTTTCCAAAGTGGCTCCTGATAACATTGACCCAGAATAATATGCAGCTGATCAGTGATTTTAAATTAAATATAATTTAAAGAATAGATTTTGCAGTTCTCTTGTCTTGTCACGCAGGCTCTGCATGTAATCAGAATCACCCTGTTGATCCAATTAAAACTTTTTTTTTAATGTCATCACATCCCAAACTGTGCTTTTTTTTTTCTTTATTTGTGAAAAAATTTGGAGATTTAGAAAGCGTCTTTTGGGTTTTTCACCACTGCCCTAACAGTGTATTTGCTCTGTAGAGGAATACTTTTAAAGCCAGTTGTTTTAGATTACTAAATTATATTTTTTGTTTTTCTTCAAGTTCTGTTTTGTTTAAGACCAATAATAAAAAATGCTTAAGATCAACATTTTTCCTTTTCAAGTTTTATCTTGTTTTTGATTTTTCAAGTTTTTTTAAGAGCTGGTTAACATTCCTCATGCAGTCAAATATGTTTGATTCCTTGAGACATGTCCACTTTTAAATTGATCCCACTGGGATCTATTTAATAATAAAAAATAAAAAAAATCAGTGTGATTATCAAAGATGATGCAAAAATAAATGTGCAAAAAGATCTCATAAATATCTGCCTAAAAAAACAGATAAAGGAAATTATTCATTGGACATGTGAAACTAAAACTGTGATCCCAGGAGACGCACATTTCTTTTAATTTCTCCCTACTCGGCTCTACATTTAGATCAGTGGTGGTGGGATAATTTGATTGTAATCCGTTGTAATCTCCAAACTCTGACAGAAAACATTGGGCTGAAATTACATGAGAACTGTGAGCAGAAGAACAAAAACATGGGGAGGATTTAAAGTCATTTCAGAATAGTCACTCATTTTCTCCTTCGGTTCCCTTTTTCTGTTCAATTCAGGATAAAGTCAGAGGCAAGCAGAGAGAAAATGGTGTAAAGCGGAGCTGCATGTATGTGGGCTGTGCAGCTCCAGCACAGAGAGGCTCAGCAACAGGGCAGAATGGAGAGCAGGAAGGAGGGATGATATGATGGAGATAAAGGTGCTGGGTGCAGATTGAAAGAAAAGAAAAGAGAAGAAGAAGGCAAAGAAGAAGAAGAAGAAGAAGAAGAAGAAGAAGAAGAAGAAGAAGAAGAAGAAGAAGAAGAAGAAGAAGGAGAAGAAGGAAAGACGCATTGCTCCAGCTGAATTTGTTTCAGCATTCACCCAGACACCCTCTGACACAAACATTTATTTTCCTACAAGCCTCTTCATTTAACTCATACACACACACACATGCAAACACACGCCTGCACACACACACGCACGCACGCACGCGCACACACACGCACGCACACACACACATACACACACACACACACACACACCTGCTGTCATCACCTTTAAGTGGCTGCGCATGCATCCAGTGCTGCATGTGTGCATGTCCCTGCGCGTGCTGGGATGTCCTCCTAGCTCAGAAAATATCAACATATTTCAAGTCTCTTACCGCAACAGAAGCACTGACTACATCTCTCTCTGTCGCTTCTTCTTTCTCCATTTGTTCTCTGTCTTGTCTTTTTGGATGCTTCATACGCCAAGGCACCTCTTCTCCTCTGCCTCTCTCTCCCTCTCTCTGTCTGTTGTTTGTTTATCAGATAAGATTTCTGAAATATCACTTCCCTGGCTCTCCCTCTCCGTCTCTGGAGCAGAGGAGAAAATTGGCACAGACTGAATCTCTTTCTCCCTCTATCCCTCCAGCTAAAGAGGAGATGAGGTGTGTTCTGCAGCAGCGCTTCTCATCTCTCCTTCTCTCTCTCTTTCTCTCGCACTGCCTGCCTGACTCTCAGCCTCTCTCTATTTTCCAATTTCACAAGCCAATAGAAAACCTCTTGTTTTGATAACAACATACTGTTTTGTTTTTTTTTGTTTTTTTGCTGGATGAAAGGTTTGCTTGGGCTCTCAGAGGCATTCTGAATGTGCACTGAACACCAAGGCACAATGCTGGATCATGCATACAGACATTGTGAAAACCAGTAGACATAATAGGAGATATGTTGAGCAATTGTTGTATACAGGTAAATCCCAATAAACCAGAATGTAATCCAAAAATTATTATTTTTTCAGTAATTCAAATCCAAAGCTAAAACTTACACATGGATTCCTACAAATATTTCTCAGGAAATTAGATGAAAAAAAAAAATCCAATAAAAATAATAATAATAATAATAATAAAAATGAAATGTCATGTTTAACCATGTTATGGTATGTTAGTAGAAAATTAGGTGGAAGGAAAAAGTGTGGGTGAAAATGTGTATAAAGCAAAACTACATCAAGAGTTTGAGGGAGATTCACAAGGTGTGGGTAGTCAGAGTCAGAGTCACGGACCTGGTAGCCTTAAAGCACCAATACCTACTTTATTAATATCACTGTGCTCAACTGGCCAACAAACTGGCCTAACCAAATCCCTGTGGAAAATCTATGGAGTATTCACAGGAGAATGATGAGAAGACATCTCCACCCGGGTACTGTGGGATTTAGTGTGGCTGTGGGGCCACACTAAATCCTGTGTCTTTGTGCTGCGCAGTACATAGACACACTTTTGCTTGCGTAACTTTTTCAACCACACTTTTTCCTTCCACTCAACTTTCCATTGACATACTTGGATACAGCACTCTAAATAATCAGCTTCTTCAGCAAAAACGTTTCGCAGCTTATGTCACTTGCTGAAGGTGTTAGTCGCTTCTTGTCAAGTTACCACTTTTCCTCATAATGGTGTGTAGTGACAGGACATTGTATAACAATAGTTTTTATTGATTTTATGTAATGTTCTAATTATCTGTGGAACACAGTTTGGGGTTTTAATTAGCTGCGAGCGTCGATCGTAAAAACTAACTGAACTAAATACTTAAAATAAATCACTATTTGTGCTATGCGTCTACATAATAATTCTGCATTTTGCATTTATTTGCCAAAATAAACAAACTTTTCAATAATTATTCCAAATGAATGGGATGCACATATGCTTAAACTCATTTTAAAAATTCAAAGGGTAGGAAGTGGAGATGGAGTTGTGGCAGCATTAAATCTGAAACTAAAACCTGAAAAGTGGTCCTATAATCAACTTGTTCAAATTTAGGTAAATTAAAGTTTTGATGAAGACTCTCGAGTCTTATCCAATATTAATGAAGCTTTTATGAACAAGCCTTTCTCTGTGATGATACTCTCCTGGTCTCTACTGCCAAACTGACTTTCCCAGTTGCCATGTTTTTTGTAGCATTCCTCCCATGTCTCCATTCTCTGTTTTTCTTAGCTGCAGAGTCTGTATGCAACATTAACAGCTACGGCTACTGGTGGTAATTTATGTATGACAGTAACGTAATATGACTACAAACACTGAGAGGCTCTTACTGCAGCAGGTTTATACATCAGCAGCAGTGCCATAATTCTGCATGAAATAACTCATGTCATTACTTTGGCTTTATGTTGCAAATGAAGACAGCAGCGGGGGGAGCTGAGCCGTAACCTTTTTACTCTGTAAGGTTCGCCAGGCCTCTGCAATCCACCTCAGACGTGATGAACAGTTAGGATGCAGAATAATGTAGAGTAATCTGTGAAAATTAAAATGTCCACCATGCATATGCTGTAAATGCTCTCATTTGGGACTGGACATGAGGAATTTGTGTCTTCTTAAAGGTGATTTTAAAACCTAAATAGGATTAATGAAGAGAACTGGTGATGAGTGAGGAAGAGCAAATACTTCCTAAAATGCAAAATGCTTTTCATGTTTGCTGTAAATCACAGAGAAACACAACCTCGGCTCTTTAGAGAGACAAAAGCTCATGGTAGATGAATAGAAGTGATTCTCGTTATGCATCTCTACAAGACAAATGGCACCGCAAATTGCTTTGAATCTTAGATTTGCTCACCGGAGGAGATGAAGCCCCCTAGTGAACATAACAGTTCCTATAAAATGTGGAAGATAACTGATGATGTCAGTTTTTGACACAACCAGAGCTGCAGGACAACGTCTTCAGTCCGTCCTCACTGACAATTTCAGCTCAATTTGTTTGGATATTAAAGGAACAGTGTGCACAGGTAAAGCAGCAGATTGCAGTTAAACAAAAACAAACATTTTGAAAACAGAAGAAGCCAATGTAAAATATCATTACTGTCCAACTCAGCTGAATCTAGAAGACAAACACTACCTGCAGCCATAGGGACTAGCTCTAAAAATCACAGGGATTTTTAGTTGTGTTTAGTTGATTTTTAGTGTTGGAAAAGGAATCATAGTTTTCAACATTTTCCACAAATACAAAATCTAAAATATGTGGTATGAATTGTCTTCTGGAGTCACACATCGGCTGAATACAGCTGTATTTATAACAAGATGTTTTGCATTATTTATTTACACTAAATATTCATATACATTTAGTTTAAAGTTAGTATTTGTACTAACAATATTGTGACTGCCAAAAAAAGTTTGTTAGAAAACAACCAGCATCATTAAGACCAAGGATCACATGTCTGCTTGGTCTTAATGGTGGAAATGTGCAAAGCAGGGTTACATTATAAAACAATATTCCAAGCTTTGAACATCTCACAGAATTCAGTCTTATTTATTATTTAATATGGAAAGAGTACAGACCAGATGGAAAACTCTTAAGAAATTACCCACCTAAACTGGCAGAGAAGGTAAGAGAGCATTAATTAGCAAAGCAGTCAAGCGGTGGATGACAATTAATGAACCACTTTTCATGGAAGAATGACAAGATTGTTCAATTGTTGAAAGAAATCCAAAAGCAGATCTATCTGCAGGTTTTATATTTGCAGGAGAAGCAGCTATGGTCACTTTATAGAAAAAAAATAAATCTTTTGTCCAACATGCAAAAACTAATGCTTAGCAGCAGCAAGCTAAAATCTGTAGCATGTAGAAGGAGGAGTCATGCAGTTGGGATTAATTTCTTCAGCAGGGACAAAGTTAGAGGTGAAGGTAAGATGGATGGAGCTAAATAAGGGGCAATTATGGAAGAAACCTTGAAACAGGGGTCAAAGGTTCACCTTCCAGCATCCTAACCAATCATACAGTCAGGGCTTCATGGAAAGGTATAGATTTAAGGACATTATGTGACATAATTGTGGAATGGTCAAAAATATTTCACAGATATTATCAGGTGCACCAGAGCTCAAACTGAGGTTAAGATATTTTGAAAAAATTTGTAGGTCACTGTAGAAATGATCAAAGCTAATTTCAGCTAATGTATCTACTAATACATTAGCTTTTAACTAGAAAAATGCTATGTTTTAACACGTGAATGTAAGCAGTGAGCAATGAAGGCTTGTTTAAATAAAAATACCATAGAAACTGTCTGACAGGAGCGGGAATGTCAGCTGGATCTGGCACAAGAAACATCCTTCTGGGACACCCAAATAGCAAAAAGCAGGTTGTACTAATAGATGTTGGCAACGATGGTACCGACATGTTATTAATCAGGCAGAGTACACAATCAATTAGTTTAAAGTGCCTCATTTTTAACCATGCAACTGGCCAAAATGTCATAAAAGAGCAAGGCAGTTTGTTAAATAATAGCGGCGGTTCTTGAGTCGGTGATGGCCTGTTTTTCTTCAGCTCCTGGAAAATAAGCCTAGGAGATCTACAGCATTCTCTTGATTTATAGACACTCCAGACATTTAGAAAAACCAAACCTTTATTTCAGTGGTTAAGAAAATTCATGTTAAGAAATAAAAAGAAATAAGTTTTTTTTTGTTTGTTTGTTTTCTGAATCACTTTTTGCCTCAATCAGTCAAACCTTTAAAAGTTTCAACAGGAGAAATTTAAATTTGTTCTTATTTTAGGATTGATCAGAGTATCTGCCAATCATAATTTACTGATTGTTTGGGGTTTAATTGAGATATGAAACAGAAACCAGGAGACCCTCCTCAGAATGGGTAAAACTAGAGAACATGTTATTAAAGTGAGGCAGATATGTGCTGATCTGCATCAGCAAATGGTTACAATAAATATATCACTTAACTTAACCTATTTTAATTAAATTAATTTCAACACAGTTCAGTGCAATTTAATTTAATTTAATTTAATTTAATTTAATTTAATAATTCACAATTGTTGAACATCTTTTTAAATGTTTCCATTTAAAGTGGATTTACAACAAATGTTGTTCCGCTTTACAAGACAAACAGATTAATTTAAAGTATAAGTATATACTAATTTATATACAGAAATACTTAATCAGTTTAATCCAGTCGGACTGACATTCAAGTGATTGGTCAAGACAGCAATTTATTTTTATCAGCACGGTGAAATTCAGAAGATGTGATTATTCGCGTCATGTTTACGTCCGATTTTGAAATACATAACTCCTGCTTTTCAAAGTTGAAAAAAAAATACTGATATCCATTAAGTACTTTGAAATACTTTGCAGGCAGCTGTCAAACACTTTCACTCTGAGGTTATACATTAAACATTAAACATGAAACGAAAATAAAAAATAAAAAAACGACTGCTGAGTGCTGATGTTGAGTCACTGATACATTTTTAAGTTTCTTCACAGTGTGAAAACAAACAGAATCAGTGTGTGAGCCGTGGTATGCACCTCTGCAGTCTTGTTCAGAATAATGTACAACGCTATAAGAAAGTGAAGCTGGGAGTTCATTACTTATATAAAAGCCTGGATTATATTTTATTTTATTTGGGTAGTTTTAACTAAATATTGGGCCAAGAAAAACGACCAAAACTGCCATTTTCACCTAATCAGACTTCGCTGATCTTTTCCCGCAAGATGAAATATGAAATGCTAAGATGGAAAAATGATGCTGTAAAATTATATTAATACCAAAGGGTTCAGTTTCTGCTTCAGTTCACACTACAACTAGAGAGACAAAGTTTGTTCACGTAAAATATCGCTAACCTTTTATCTGCTAACTAGTTAGTACAAGCTAGTGGCAGTTGTGATCTGAATGCCTGTTTGTAGCTGACAGTAGCACCAGGTGTGGTCATCTGCTGCTGTGTCTCAGCTGTTTTAAGGTTTTTTTTGTGTTCACTTACGCTGTTAGTTCAGTGATTCTGAAGAAAAACTAAACTTTCAACCTTTTTTCACTTGGAATAGAACAGAATAACTCTTATTGGTCCCTGAGTGGGAAAATCCCTCATGCACAGCAGCAAAACTGTGTGGCAGATACAGGCACATACTATTTTCTTTTAGCTCTTGAAAACAGTTAAAAAATCTTTGCACGAAATAAGGACACAAACAGTAAACAACTGCAGAGTGAGGAGTAAGTAGTAAAAAAAATAAATTGAAGAAAAATATCCTCAATAGAATAAAATGCACGGTATCTTTGCAAATTACATATTTTGAGCAGCAAATGTTGTCTTGTAAGCAGTATAGTTTTTTCTATGTTCTTTTGAGTGTTGGCAAATTTGATATATATTTTTCTTCATGTTTTGATTTAACATATCAAATACAGTGTTCCCACTACATTTGCATGTATAGAAATAACAGCTTTTATAAAAGGTTTTCAGCCCTATTCATTTTTTAAGTACACTGCTGTCCTCTTAAACAGAATGTAGGTTCTGTCTGTGCCTCAAATGTTTAATTTTTTTTTTTTTTTACATGAACAGAAATCTGATCTACTTCAAACGCCTTGTAACAGTATGGGGCAAAACAAAACAAGCATATCAAGTTTTTCGTTAGTGAAACAAAAAGAAGAGGAAAAGGGAAAGAAAAGAGGTTAGATAACTTAAAGAAACTGCAAACTTGGCTCTCTAAATGCTCTCCCTTTCATTTGCCTGATTCATTCAAGAGCCAACACACAAAAGCACACACACCCACATGCCCTGCTGACTGAAAGGCAGCAAGGATAAGTGGTAGCTCGCTGAAGAGAGGGTAGCGAGAGCAGGTCGCCATGGCAACACGGGGGGCGGGGGATTGTTGCTTTCACTGGCGAAAGAGAATCAGCTTTGACTGTCCCCGCTTCTCCCCTCGTCTTCTCCCGTCCCCATCTCTCTCTCTCTCTCTCTCTCTCTCTCTCTCTCTCTCTCTCTCTCCCCCTTCTTTTTCTTCTCCTCCTTCCCCCCGTCTCACCTTTTCTCCCTCTCTGTGTGTTTTCTTTTCATCTGACGTCAGCTTCCTGGGACATCTGCACAGTACGTGAGCATTCAAGTCACGTCTGTTGTTTCAATCTCTTCATGTCAGCACAACAAGTGATGTTCAGCGAGTGGATGTCTGCGTGTGAACAGAGGCATTGATTTTGAGTCTCATATTTACAGATTATGAGTAATTGTTGCATTCTGTTGTCGCAGTGTAAAAAGCCACGAATATATATATATTTTTTTAATTTCCCTTGCATGCAAAACCAGCGTTATCTCCCTATAGAGTACTTTAGAGGACCGGCTTGCACATGAACACCTACACACATGTCTCAGTGTGCATGAGGGATACGTGTTGATGTGTGGCAGAGCATGTCTCCCCTCCTGTCAGGGCATTTGGATTCTGTTCACAGGTGGGTGCACCCCCACCTCCCCCACCTCCACGCCGGACCTGAGAAGACTGAACAACTCAAGGACAAGCCTCCTCCCACCACATCACAGCCACCTATAACGGCATGCGTGGACGGGGGAGTCTGTGTACGTGAGAGTGTGCATCAGTAAAATAAAGAGAGAGAGACAGAAAAAAGAAGAATGATGGAGCATTTGCTGCCATGGTGACAAGCTCAGCGGTATCTAATAGCAACAGGCTGTTGAGAAGCCTGACTTATCTGGGTGAGTGGGAAGGTGGAGGGGGGTGGGGGGACGAAGGTGGACAGAGAGGAGAGGGACAGAGATGGAAAACAGAACCGAACCTCGGCTCAGGTTTTTTTCAAATAATAATAATAAATTCACTTTTGCGCATTTCTGTTTCCTTCAGAAAAAAAAAAAAAAAAGCATCTGTCACAATTACCGGGGCCGCAAGTGCTACCCTGCGATATTTTTAGTGGCTTTTTCTACATTTTGAGAAACTTGAAAACAACAAAAATGAATCTGGATTCGTTTGATTTATAACATACAGTTCAAACAGGGCTCTATATCTCACTGTCTGCTGCTTCTCCCTGCACACAGAGAGAAAGAAAGACGAAGAATCTGGTTTGAGGTTCAGTAAGTTCACTGTAATTTCATTTTGGGAACAAAAGACAAAAAAAGAGCAAGATTTAATTTTTTTTTTCTTTCACATAAACAGAGCTGTTCTGCATGCAGCTCACAGATATTCTGACCATTTCATAGAGTTAATGTAACGTCTTTTGGGGACGGCTTAATGGAAATCTGTGAGGATCTTATGTAAAATATAATTGGACTCCACGTGACTTTTCAGCTCTATCTGGTGGTCAGGTGTGGTGATGCAGCCATAAAAAAAACAAAAAACAATACATATTTTACTACTGATAGAAAATGGTTTGTGTCTTTATAGCATTCCTCAACAGATGATACATTTTGTAAAAGTACATTTTGAAGAAATAAAATCTTCTAGTATTTACGAATTGTTTTATAAAGAATTATTCATTGCTGTTAAATGATCAAACTCTGCCTGTAATTGCTGACCAGGCTTTTTGCTTCTTCTTCCTGCCGTCACCCTAATTGTTAGCTTCCCCCACATCTCCTCAAATAAGACTACCATGGTTGACCAAACACTACATTCACTTTCTTCTGTGGTCTTTTTAGTCCCTAAAGCTAAATCAGAAAGCCTGCAGATTAAGCTAAAGATGGATGAAAAAAAGATATGAATAAAATAGAATAAAATAAAAGATGAATAAAGCTAGAGATGGGAGTAACTCTGGTGACAAAAGGATACATGCATAGAGCTTTTACTTGGGCACGAGCCTCAAGGTGTTTCTTCTGTGCCTGAGTAAAATTCCTTATCAGTATTTAGCGAAACATTGCATCCATATGAAAAACTAAGTTATTAAAGATCCACTGTGGACTGGTTGTGTGATTTGGAAAGTCGTTTACCCCTAAAAATGGAGAACAGCTGTTCAAAACAATCAAAGTCACGTGTTCAAGTTAGGAAGCCAAAATTTGAACTCTAAGTGGCAATGCAGTTTTACTAAAAGATGTTATTGTGATGGAGAAGAATACAGTAGGAAAATACTTTTTGTTCTTCATGTGTCATTTTATGTGGCATTTAATTTCTGTAGACTTTGGAGCATATTGATAATTAAGCCAGACAAATAGGATAAATGTTTGTATTTAAAATATTAATATGTTATATATATATTTATAAAACACAAAAAAACTTTTGAATGTCTATCATACAATCTCACATGTAGTTCTCTTTATGTTGTAGCCGTGGTGTGACTTTCAAAGTCAAACATGAACATCAACCTTGTATTTCCCTTTTCTTCACAGACCAACACATGATGTAATGATGTCATCGCTGATGTCAACACCTGATTCAGATCTTACTGGACAGGATCCTAAAGGTCATTGGGACACATTAAATCCTTCTGGGAAACAAAACAACATAAAATGCAGCACAAACACAGGAAATTGTTTTATGTCTGAGTTTGATGAAGGCATCTGATGTTGGTTTTTTATTGAAATCTTAAACAATAGTGGTACAAATACAGAATAAAATGACACATTCATTTACAAAAATCGTAGATTAATTGAAAACTTAAAATATGAACATGCACGGTCAATTACATGTAAACAACAGAATTACTAGCTAACAAACATATCAGTGTAATACATAAAAAGCTCCAAAGAACTATGTATATAAACAGAAGGTGACATCGGATCATATAGTAAAATTGTCTCATATCTGATACGGCTAAACTTGTGTTTAACCTGGGAAGGATGCTGCTGTTGTTATGAGGAAACCTAGCCGGGCAGAGTGTGTGTTTGTGAGTAGAGCAGCCAGCAGTGAGGTGTATTCTCACTCAGGTAATTAGGTGGCAGATACAAAGGCTTTAAAAAAATACCCTGAGGCTCTCAGGATAATGGTTATCTGATCGCTCAGAAGAGGTTATGAAAGAAAATAAAAAACAAATATCAACCCCTTCTTTCTCTCCTCTGAAGAGCTAGATGGAATAATAAAACCAAATGGTATGTCAGACGAGAACCAAGGAGGGTCACCTAAGTCGTTATAAATGGATTTAAGCCTCAGCCCTAAAAAAATTACTTTTTTTTTTCTTCACATTTTTGCATATTATTCACAAACTTTTGCAGGGATTTTATTTCAGACGCCAGGACAAAGTAGCGTATAATTCCTCACGCCCCCTACGGAGTAAAAATAGTGTGGTCGGTTACGTTTTGATTTTCCCACTTTTTTTTGTCTGCAAAACGTTGGTTGTTATTTAGGCCTCATGTGCACTGATCCACATGACTATACAATGTTGCTGATCAAGATCGTCACAATGAGACAATGGCAAATTATCACCTTGTCAGGTATAATAAAATAAACAAAACACACAATCAAAATGATCAGAATTTTTTTTTTTTTTAACAATGCTACAAGTAAGTTTAAGTTTAGATTACAAACACTATTTGGTCCCACAATGCATTTAAATAAAAGTAATCATGCTAAACATTTTTTTTTCTTGTCTTTTTTTTAAAAGTATTTCTATAGATTGAGAAAGATGCCTCACATACTCAGATTAACCGATAAACAGATGAACAGACACATTAAAGGCAGTGGCTGGACCTCTCGTCAACCTCATTGGGGATGTCCACTCCTTGGACACGTTCATTTTTTGGGTAACGCTCTCCTCGATGCATGTCGAGGAAGGGATGCCAGTCCTTCGACGGGGCAGACTTTGATCTCATTCGCTGCAGATGTCAAAACATTTGAAATCAGAAAAATGCAGAAAAACAGCACACATAAGATTTAAAATTATGACTCGCTTACTTACATTTATGAGACTTCCTTTACTTTGTTTCAGATGATAGATGGCAGCAATAGGGAGCCAGATCAGGACGAAAAAAAGCATGCACCATCCCAGAGACAACCCCCAGGATGGGAAGCGTATGTCTCCATATGTGGGGGCTGTAAAGGTCGATAGAGACCATGCCAAGATAACCTAAACAACAATGAAGTATGACTTTAGAGAAAAAAACAAAACAAAACAAAACGCTGGGATCTTTGGTATCTTTATCTGCATCTTCAGATAAATGTTGATCAAAATTACAGTGGCTCTGAAAAATTTACATCCAAATATTAGGTGCACAAAAGTAGGCCTAAGTCTAGGTTTTTCATTATTTATCCATTTAAACAGTTCTTTTATACGTCGTTATACTTAAACATGATAAATAGAAGAAGCAGAAACAATGTATAAGTTCTTTTTTTTTTTTTTTTTACCAGTAAGATGCAGGGGGTGAAAAGGAACCAACATAACCTCCACCACAGCCAGAAACGGGGGGAATGTTCTCCAATCATCATTTCGATGTCATCTATGAAACGGTCCAGTCCTGTTCAATGTAACAAAGCACAACAAAACAAAACAAAACAAAACAAAACAAAAAAACACCGAGACTGGGGTTTGGAAGAGTCTCTCGCTTTCATAAATGTGTGCACCGATTTTTGGAGGTCATGTTTACCATATATGTAGGAAACACCAACGACCTCTAAGAGAACCAAAAATAGCACAACCCAGCTGGCGATAAACGAGTCGATGAGTGTCACCCAGTAGATTCCAGCCTTTAATTCAAAGGAACAGATAGAACGCATTGCCAGGTTTTAAAACAGATAACAGAAAGCTGCAGTGAGACATACTTACTCTTGTGACGCACGGCAAGCCCAGAAGGTAGATGAATGTACACGTTGCTATTGTCAGCAAGGCTCGCCTGGGTTTCAAGACTCTGGGAAAAGCATCCTGCAGGGAGGTCAATACCACCTCTACGGACAAAAGGAGAGGCTTTAGAAAATGAAAATCCAACAGACTGACTCTGAGTTGAAGGTCTAACCTATTTCTGCAAACAGAGAGTCCAGACCGATAGTCAGAATCATGAAGAAGAACAAAACGGACCACAGTGGTGAGACGGGGAGCTTAGTGAGAGCTCCTGGATAGGCAATGAATGCCAAGCCAAATCCTGCAGAATAAAACACAATGACATCAATGCTGATAGTTTCATACACCAGACCTCAGGGCTAGCCGAACACTTTGAATGTCTGACCTTCCTTTACCACTTCTGCAACTGGTAATTTATAGATGTGAGCCATATGACCCATTATGGAGAAGATTGCGAAGCCAGCAAAGATACTAGTTGCTTTAAAGACAAGAAAACACGTCACAAATTGGAGCCATTTTCAAATTTCTTTACCAAATAGTGCAGCAATCTGGGCTCCTACCAGCATTAGTAACCGACACAATTATTGTGTCTGTGAACACATTGTTGTGGAAGTTGTTGTAGGAAGAGAGGGCCATGAGTCCTCCCAAGCCAATAGAGAGGGAAAAGAAGATCTGGGTTGCTGCGTCTTTCCACACCTACAACACATACACACACACGCACGCACACACACAATGCAGCTGAAAAGTATAAGCTAGTGTTACATGCTGAGGCAGATAATGGCTGATTGGACACCCACCTGGGCTTCAGCCAGCTTTGTCAAATTGGACTGGGTTCCAATGTAGAACTCAATCCCATCTCTAGCTCCCTCTAGTGTCACTCCTCTGATCAGCAGGATAAAAATCACCACATAAGGAAATGTGGCCGTGAAATACACAACCTTCGGAGAAAGAAGATGAGTTGGAAATGAGTGGCTAAATCTTAAATCTTATGACAGTCTTAAAATGTACATCACATGATTTCACACATGCTTGATACAAGACACTGGACAACAGAGAAACAACAGAAAGGGTGAAAAAGTAAACTGAAGGCATGTTGCCCAGAAATAACTCTTTGTTCATCCATCCATCCATCCATCCATCCATCCATCCATCCATCCATCCATCCATCCATCCATCCATCCATCCATCCATCCATCCATGCTGCAGAGGTCTGGAAGGGAAACCCAGACATTTCTCTCCCAGAATCAATCTCCAGCTCATTCCTGGGGCCAGATGATACATTTAGTAAGACGTGTCAGATTTACCCAGGAGTCGTTCTTATCAGACGCCTGAACCACCATAACTGATTCCTGTCGACACATTGGGGCAGCAGCTGTAGTTTATT
This sequence comes from Poecilia latipinna, assembly GCF_001443285.1. Lineage (NCBI taxonomy): Eukaryota > Metazoa > Chordata > Actinopteri > Cyprinodontiformes > Poeciliidae > Poecilia > Poecilia latipinna. The sequence goes on from NW_015114812.1 coordinate 34,621, forward strand.
CTCCCTCTTGAGATGTATGAACTCTGCACCCTTTATCTAAGGTTGAATCCATACCGTCTGTTGTTAAGGGACATATAACCAAATGTTAACTGGGTGGTGTGGAAATATTTGGCAGCACAGTGAAGCAGTGCTTAGTACTTTTGCTTTGCAGCAAGTAGGTGGTGAGTTTTAATCCCAGTCTGCAGTCTTTCTGCATTGAGTTTTTATGTTCTACAGTGACCAAACTTGGATTAAAATCAGTGTCTTCAGTCAGAAGCTTCTTCAGCTTCACTGTACTACAAACGGCTACAGGAGATCTGTCCTGCCCAGTCATTAGCATCTACAACGACGTTTTTAATGTAACTGTATAAGAATAGTTGCAACATTTATTTATCTTCTGGAATTAATTAAGTATTTTTTTAAATTACGGTAACTGGATTAAATAATACATTCAAACTTCTTTAAAAATCATTAAAGTTGTACGGAAAGTTACATTAGGTAGTTATTCCACCCTGGACAAAGATAAGTTCAAATTAACCATTAATTAATCATTAATTAACATGAAATTTTCTCCCTTGGGTGAACATAAACTTATTTAGAGAACTGTATTCTGCATTGCGCAAGAGTTCTTCAGTCAAATATGGCAGAACTTTTGATTTTCCACTTCAAATTATGGACAAGCTTATCCATATGCTGTAGATATGAGGACATACTTTTCCTGATGACTTGATGCCTTTGATCAGAGTTGCACCTGCAAGGAAGGTGCTCAACAACAGGCAAAGAGCAAGGTGCCAAACCACTGGTCCTGTTTGATCCAGGCCACCGGATCGCTCCAGAGCCACATGGCTAAACATGACAAGAGAGACATCTTTAGCATGCTAGCATGCAGTAGGGTCAATTTTAGCATGCTCGTTAGAAATGTGTAGCTCTTACTCCCAGTAGTACTCGCTGGGGCTCTGGACATCCATCTTGATTATGTTGGATGGATTACAAGTCTGGACCGATTGTGTCAATATACCACTGACATTACAAAACACTAAAAAAAAAAAGATAAACAGTTAGTGAATGGATCACACGTCTTTTGATTGTATTGTGTCATCTGTCACAATGCAATCGTTTGACATCTTATGATGTTCCTAAACAGTTTAAAACCTCAGAGAAATGGCACCTCCTTCTAAACCGCAGAAGATGCAACTATGACATTTTAAATAAGCACCAAAAGGCTTGTCACTGCAGGTAGTGGTGGTAGTGGTGTTAGGGCAGCTGGTCCATGGAAGAGGGCTCTGCATGGAGGCAAACATGTAGTACAGGCTGTAACCAATGATGACGTTGTAGTAAATAGATATTAAGAGAGTCACCAACACCATCCCTATGCCGACACCTGGAAAGAGAGGCGAGAATATAAACTGTAAAATGATGAAAACTCCTTAAAACATAAACATTTCATCAGCTCTATCAGTGTACAGTGCATTTTAAAAGCCAGGATGCAAACCCAGGACCTTATTGCTACAAGGCAGAAGCACTAACAGCTGTGCAGCCCGTCAAAGAGTTTCATTACTTATCAGTATTTACATGTATATTTGATTTGTTTTCACAGACAACAGTAAATGATTGAATAGTGAATGACTTGTCTAATGGCTGATAAAATATCTATATTTTACTTAAATTTTACTTGTTAAAATGCTCTTCATTTCCTTTCACCAGCTAAAGGAGAATTTGCATTATCAAAGTCTTAAAGAAGCTACCGCACAATCAGAGCTGGGCTGAAGTTAACTGTCGCTAATAGAGCCGTTCACTAACAGCGGTTCTCTTTAAATATGAGAACCGCGTTCATCTGTGGACACAGCGTTGACCATTAACCACATCTACCTTTCATCTCCCTGAAATTATTGACATATGTTTTTGTTTTTTTTTCTAATCTCACCCTGCAGGATTGGCACTGCTCTCCAAATATTGATCGGACCCTGGCTGCAAAACTGACCGAAGGAACTTTCAAGGAAGAAAAGGGGGATACCAGTCACCAGAAGCATTGTGAAGTATGGGATGAGAAAGGCCCCTATATGACAATGGCACAGAATAAAAAAAAAAAAAATGGTAGCACAATTAATGACAAGACTGAAAAGGAGCCCCGGTGGATTGGATAATGGATCTGAGAATATTAATGTACCCCCTCCATTCTTGTAGGTCAGGTAGGGAAACCTCCAGACATTTCCCAGTCCAACAGCATAGCCGATCATGGAGAGGACATAGTCACGCTTGTTTGACCAGTTTTCACGGGTAAAATGTCCACTACTGGCATTTGCGGATGCATCCTGCTTTATGACAAAGTATAGACAATGTAACAAATGAAAAATACTGATCATTTTGAAGTCTATTTTTATTTATCAATCCCCCCCAGAAAAAAGCAACACTCGGGAAAAGTTTTATTAACAGGGCTTATTTGTGCAGGTAAATACAGTACGGATGATTCCTCTCATCGTCCTCTTTCATAGAAATAACGCACAAATAAAGAAATTTGTTTATCAAAATCAGTGAAATCTCAACAGTCTTTGGTACAGTCTAATACCGCTTTCTGCTGACGCATAGCGCTCAGAGCTCAGATAATAACAGCTTGTACACACATTTGGTCACATTGTCAACATATAATCACAGCCTGACGATGGATCGGACATCTTATCCCATAATCCCTGATACAGAGGTAACTTTGTTTTCTGCTTTTGGTAAGTGCTGTCAACAGTTGTGTGATTAAACATCAAATTCTTTTAAACTAAGCCAAATTCATCACACGCTATTAGAACCGACAAGTGGAATTGCTAGATTAGAAGATTAACAAGTCCAAGGAATTTAACCACTGAGAAGTGGTTCTCTACAACCGGCTCTCTCCAAAAAACGATTCTCCATTCCCATCCCTTGCTGACGGTCATTGTTGTGCACGACAGAAACCTGTAGAGTGCAGCAGTCTGCGGATGCTGTTCAAGCTGGGGCGCAACTACATACTTTCTGAGGTCCATGCGGATACATTGCAAAATATTAATGACTAAATGAATAAATTTTGACATCTGAGCAGCAGCCTGGACTGCTAACACTAAATTGTTACATGTCCGTTTTCACTCACCAATTTCTCCAGAATGGCATCAAATGAAACCGAGTGCAATATTGTTGTCAATAGAGATCACTGCTAACTGTGTTTTCATAAGGTTAATGCTACACTATGCAACTTTTATAAAAATATGTTTTTTAGATATTTGTTAAAACATCTGTATGAGGGTGATTGACAGCGCTAAGACCATTCTCTTGGCTCTGATTGGTTGTTTCTGACAGAACAAAGTATTTGTTCAAATGACAGCAGGTCCATCGGGAGAAAGCAGAGGAGTTTGATTTTTTTTTTTTAGAGATTGTCCTAGATAATGCTGTTACAACATAGTGATATAGTGATTGTTTGAACAAATATGTACAAACTGCTGTTTTAAAAAAGCATTATTTAATAGCTTTAAACATTTTCTAAAAACGCATCACTTACTAATGCACTTTTAGAAAGTAAATAATATTTTAAAATCAAATATTTGGGATTAAGTGGCTGTTCCTACACTTCCACCTAATATTAGACCAACCTTTGTCCTGATTCCTTCTCTCTCCATCCTCTTTTCCTGATCTCCGTCTTCACAACTAAATGACATAAACTTTGTGTTAATTATGTTTTAAAAATACATCACTTAAACCATATATAAAAAACATGAAATCTCAATTTGAATTACTGTCCGTGAGGGATAACAGCCACTGACTGGACTCTGCATCTGATCACACTTGGATACACAACACTAGTGTAGTGTTATATTGAGTGAAGAAACAAAACAGCTGGATTTACACAGAGATTGTATTCCTCAAAATTAGACACGGCTTACAAATTAGGTGACTTCTGGAGTCAGCTGGTTTCACTGGATTGTATTCAAATACATTAGAGTAAAAAGGGCTGAATTCAAATGCAGATTATACTGTTCAAATGTATAATTGTACATAAATGAAATTTGATAAAAGGGGTCTATGCAATATTCACATATAGTTCCAGTTGAGGTTCAATTTGAGGTCGGTATTTATTGTATTGTTTACCATGTATCGTGATAAATTACTTATCATAATACAAATTTTGATTTATTGTTATGATCATAAATTTCAGTCAAGTATGATTAAACTCCACAAAACTATCTGTGTCAGGATTGTGAGTTTTAATATTTTCTCCAGTCAATGAGTATCAGTAAAATAAATGTGAAAATATGATTAAATGCAATTACTGTGTGCAGATTAGTGATGTAAATTACACTACTTTTTGTGACTGGTGTCCTAAACAACTGTACATGTGAATGTTTTTCAAGAGCAGTATTTATGTTTGTGGGGCTATGATTGCTGTGCCATGCAGTCAGATCCATACAATTATCTAATAAAGATAGAATAAGTAGCTGTTATTACCACAGCCCGAGCTCTTAAAAATAAAAAAAAGAAACTGCTGTTTTTGGCAATAAGTTATTCTTTGGTGTCTGAAAAGCCAATTCAAAAACCTCTTTAACCTTGTTAAAAACAACCAGCTGCTTCCTATGTCCTGAGTAAACAGCCAGAGATCCCGTTTCCTGTCTGACAGTCCTTGTTCATCCTGCTGCATACCTTCGCCAATAGTCAGAGTAAAGGAGACCCATTCCGCTCTGTGTCCACATTGTGAACAAACAAAATAAATCACACATTTGGAGGCCATCATCACTTGTTGCTGTGGCCACGGTAACTCTCCCAACTCCCAAGTCGGTTGTGTGTCTGAGTGAGATGGTTTATTCCCAAAGGCGGGGCTTAGTGAGAAAAACCTGAAGGTTTGAAACAAATTGAATAATTCAACTGCTGGCACCGTTAAGAGGAAAGGGGCCGCACTGAGACGGTTTTAGGCAAAAAATAATGCGAAACTAAAGAAGTCCACACAAAAACGTCAAAATACAAAATAAAGATAGAACCATACATAACTTATTTAGACAGTTTATCAGGAAAACAAAAGCGGATTTGGGGGTTAGAAAACTATCTGTATTATCTGCCGTTGATTTTAAGCTAGAATCAACGGTACTGCGCGGTTACCTAGCAACCCCCCAACCCCTTAACTAACCAAGCGGAGCTCCAGAACTATTGATCAGTTGGTTTTGACGCTGTATACAAAGCACAATGGGTGGTGGGAAAGGCAAGTGTTTTGTTTTTGACTTACCCTTCAGAAAGTACTTGCATCACTTCAAAATGTATGATTATATAGTATCACGTCTAGTTACAGTCATCCTCAAGTGCGAATGTGAACGTTGAATTGGGGGCGTGGCCTGCGAGAGCTTACTTTGATTTAAAGGGACAGGAGGCACTTAATTAGATTATTCTGAAAGGATCTCAAAATATAGAGAAATCTATCTATCTATCTATCTATCTATCTATCTATCTATCTATCTATCTATCTATCTATCCTGTTGAATATATAGCAGGAGAGATTTACAATAAAAACATATGATATCGCCACCAGCCATACCGGAAGTACTGATATCAAGCATGTCTAAAACGCATTTGTGAAGTGAACAACACTTGAAAAAGTGATCAAGTTTTAAAGTTAACAGAGCTAAGTGTAATTTTTTGACACTAAACTCTGTTTTAGGGATTCCAAGTATTAATAATAGTGAACTTCAGTCATAATACGTGACTCTTTCCCACTGTATTAGTTTTTTCCCCCTTTTTGTTTGTTTTTTCTTTTGTTTTACACTTTACTTAAATTAGACCAATGAGCATGAAATTTGAATGCTTATAATGTTTTCACAGTCTTAAGATTTTGAGCAGGACTTTATATTATGTATCAGAGACAACAGAGTAAAACAGAGAGAACTATAGGAGAAGACGCATAAAGAAAAACTGAAATTAAAGGCAAATAAAAGGCTATAAATGATCCTCACAACAAAAATGGATCATAGTCACAGACATATCATATAATACAAATTATATTAAAGCTCCTAAACTAATTTTGAGTACAACATGTAATCATGATCAAGTGACTGCTCTTAACTAAAGCATGTCAATGTTTTCTGACCTTTGATGCAGCATAATACTGCTGAAGAAACATCTGTTAAATTTCACATTTGAACACAATCACAGCTGTGTGTGTGATAACATCACAATATGCCACTGGGCCTGCACTGATTGGGGTTTGACAATTCTTGAACAGTGGTCTAATGCACATGGTTAGATCTGGATGCTGGAAGCCCAACGCAGACAGAGAGCAGACTCTGACGGGATGTCCTCCTGACTGATCTCGTTCCCATCCAGTCGCAGCGTCTGCAGTCTGGAGAAATTTGTCACGTCCACAACGGGGCAGAAACTTCCCAGGGAGAACTCTGCAATGACAGGACAGTGACTTATAAAATACCCCTGTGAGTGAGGTAATTTCCTCACAATATGCCTGAAAGGCCATTTACCTTTGATCTGATTGGCTTGCAGGTAGAGATGCTGCAGTGTGGTGCTGACAGTAGGGATTCTCTCCAGTTTGTTGAAGCTCAGGTCCAGCTCCACCAGTCCGGTTATATTGAAGGTGTTGGATGGGATCCCTTTGTCTTTCAGCAGATTGTGAGACATCCTTATATACTGCAGCTGAGCTAATCCCCCCAGGAAACCCTCGGGCAGAGAGTCAATGGAGTTAAACTCCATGTAGAACTGGTGCAAATGTTCAGGAAGAGCATCTGGGACCTGAAGCAGAAAAGAAAAGGTTTATTTGCATGACGTCATTCAGGCACAAGGCAAGTCAAAGTCCTTTGTAGGAGAAAACTTAACATATTTACATTACAGACTAACATGAATAGTAACATATGCCAAGTAAAAATAGTAAAAATGTAAATGATAAAAAACCCTAAACCTAGTCAAGACAGGAAGAATGTGGATGTGGGAAAGCCGCTCTTTATGGAGGGTAGGTTAGTG